>NW_028156949.1:0-19250 GCF_964263955.1 Coregonus lavaretus | reverse complement strand
TACTGCAGAGGAATATATGCATTATATTATATATATATATATATAGTGAGGAGAGTGGATGTATCCCAGAACCCTCTTGGCCTGGTCTAAAGTAGTGCACTATATAGGGAATAGGGTGTCATAGGGCTCTGGTCTAAAGTAGTGCACTATATAGGGAATAGGGTGTCATAGGGCTCTGGTCTAAAGTAGTGCACTATATAGGGAATAGGGTGTCATAGGGCTCTGGTCTAAAGTAGTGCACTATATAGGGAATAGGGTGTCATAGGGCTCTGGTCTAAAGTAGTGTACTATATAGGGAATAGGGTGCCATTTGGGATGCAGCTAAGTGTTCAGTCTCTTTCTGTTCCAGCTGCTGCAGGGGAAGTCCATCCCCAAGTTCGGAACTTTGGATCTGATCGAAACAGGAAGTGGCGATGGCGAGGGGCGTGGCTACAGCGGAGACTGTGATGACGAGGATGGGTGTGGTGGTTCAGGGGTCGGAGAGGCCAAGAGGAAGGTCACGAGGGTCTCCAAACGTAAGTCCCCTCTGACCTTTGACTTTCAACCTTAGTTTTACTGCTCGGCCAGGTTTCAGCCTTGTTCACTCACTCTTCTGTTTACGGCAGCACAGCTGTCACTCGAACAGCTTAGTTTCCTTACTCACAAGTCTTGTGAGTAAGGACTTGTGAGTCTCTGTCTGTCTCTGTCTGTCTCGCTCTCTGGAAACACCTTAACATGTCTCACCTATTGTCAACGTGTAACACTTGATCTCAGGTCTGATTCCAGAAGACTGTATATATATCATAGGTCAACTTGGTAACATGCCTCACCTGTTGTCAACGTGTAACACTTGATCTCAGGTCTGATTCCAGAAGACTGTATATATATCATAGGTCAACTTGGTAACATGCCTCACCTGTTGTCAACGTGTAACACCTGATCTCAGGTCTGATTCCAGAAGACTATATATATCATAGCTTTTCTAGCTGTTGAATTGATGAAGGGTGAACGTGATTGAAACGGATCACTGATGCAGATACAGAAGACAGTCCTGTGGAGATGTCAGAATGCTGCCCAGCGGTCCGTGAGACAATAATCTCTTTATCAGTTATGACAGACCATAATTGTCATAGCAGCTGATTGGTTGCTATGGAGACATAAAGCAGATTAGAACCCTTTAGTTTGGTGATGAGTGTTCCCCCCAGGGAGAGGAGAGGTGACCCGCCATGAATCACTACCGGGGGGTGTACACACACACACGCACACACACACACGCACACACGCACACACACACACGCACGCACACACACACACGCACACACACACACACTCACAGATGCACACACACAGCCGGTAGGCAGCTGAGAGCTGAAGCATATTGCATCTCTTTCTCTCTCAGGGAGTCTCCATATGTCAACATCCATTCATCCGTTCCGTCGCTACGATCCCACACTTTGTCAACCTAGTCTCAACCTAGTCCCCAACCTAGTCCCAACCTAGTCCCAACCTAGTCCCAACCTAGTCTCAACCTAGTCTCAACCTAGTCCCCAACCTAGTCTCAACCTAGTCCCAACCTAGTCTCAACCTAGTCTCAACCTAGTCCCAACCTAGTCCCAACCTAGTCCCAACCTAGTCCCCACCTAGTCTCAACCTAGTCTCATCCTAGTCCCTAGTCTCAACCTAATCTCAACCTAGTCTCAACCTAGTGCCAACCTAGTCTCAACCTAGTCTCAACCTAGTCTCAACCTAGTCCCAACCTAGTCTCAACCTAGTCCCAACCTAGTCCCTAGTCTCAACCTAATCTCAACCTAGTCTCAACCTAGTCTCAACCTAGTCTCAACCTAGTCTCAACCTAGTCCCAACCTAGTCTCAACCTAGTCTCAACCTAGTCCCCAACCTAGTCTCAACCTAGTCCCAACCTAGTCTCAACCTAGTCCCAACCTAGCCTCAACCTAGTCCCAACCTGGTCCCAACCTAGTCCCAGCCTGGTCCCAACCTAGTCTCTACCTAGTCTCTACCTAGTCTCAACCTAGTCCCAACCTAGTCTCAACCTAGTCCCAACCTAGTCTCAACCTAGTCCCTAGTCTCAACCTAATCTCAACCTAATCTCAACCTAGTCTCAACCTAGTCCCAACCTAGTCTCAACCTAGTCCCAACCTAGTCCCAACCTAGTCCCAACCTAGTCCCAACCTCTAGGGCGCCGTCCCAAATGCACCTTATTCTATACATAGTTAACTACTTTGACCAGGGCCCATTGGGGACTCAGCCTCTGTCACACTAGACAGAGAGGCCTAGTTCCCTTCACTGTCTATCGATCTGTCATGGTTCACTGTCTATCGATCTGTCATGGTTCACTGTCTATCTATCTGTCATGGTTCACTGTCTATCTATCTGTCATGGTTCACTGTCTATCTATCTGTCATGGTTCACTGTCTATCTATCTGTCATGGTTCACTGTCTATCTATCTGTCATGGTTCACTGTCTATCTATCTGTCATGGTTCACTGTCTATCTATCTGTCATGGTTCACTGTCTATCCATCTGTCATTGTTCACTGTCTATCGATCTGTCATGGTTCACTGTCTATCTATCTGTCATGGTTCACTGTCTATCCATCTGTCATGGTTCACTGTCTATCCATCTGTCATGGTTCACTATCTATCTATCTGTCATGGTTCACTGTCTATCTATCTGTCATGGTTCACTGTCTATCCATCTGTCATGGTTCACTGTCTATCTATCTGTCATGGTTCACTGTCTATCTATCTGTCATGGTTCACTGTCTATCCATCTGTCATGGTTCACTGTCTATCTTTCTGTCATGGTTCACTGTCTATCTATCTGTCATGGTTCACTGTCTATCTATCTGTCATGGTTCACTGTCTATCCATCTGTCATGGTTCACTGTCTATCCATCTGTCATGGTTCACTGTCTATCTATCTGTCATGGTTCACTGTCTATCTATCTGTCATGGTTCACTGTCTATCCATCTGTCATGGTTCACTGTCTATCTTTCTGTCATGGTTCACTGTCTATCTATCTGTCATGGTTCACTGTCTATCTATCTGTCATGGTTCACTGTCTATCCATCTGTCATGGTTCACTGTCTATCCATCTGTCATGGTTCACTGTCTATCTATCTGTCATGGTTCACTGTCTATCTATCTGTCATGGTTCACTATCTATCTGTCATGGTTCACTGTCTATCCATCTGTCATGGTTCACTGTCTATCTATCTGTCATGGTTCACTGTCTATCTATCTGTCATGGTTCACTGTCTATCCATCTGTCATGGTTCACTGTCTATCCATCTGTCATGGTTCACTGTCTATCCATCTGTCATGGTTCACTGTCTATCCATCTGTCATGGTTCACTGTCTATCCATCTGTCATGGTTCACTGTCTATCTATCTGTCATGGTTCACTGTACAGTTGAAGTCGGAAGTTTACATACACTTAGGTTGGAGTCATTAAAACTCGTTTTTCAACCACTCCACAAATGTCTTGTTAACAAACTATAGTTTTGGCAAGTCGGTTAGGACGTCTACTTGGTGCATGACACAAGTTATTTTTCCAACAATTGTTTACAGATGCGTTCTGTCTCCTAGAGATGAACGTACTTTGGTGCGAAAAGTGCAAATCAATCCCAGAACAACAGCAAAGGACCTTGTGAAGATGCTGGAGGAAACGGGTACAAAAGTATCTATATCCACAGTAAAACGAGTCCTATATCGACATAACCTGAAAGGCCGCTCAGCAAGGAAGAAGCCACTGCTCCAAAACCGCCATAAAAAAAGCCAGACTACGGTTTGCAACTGCACATGGGGACAAAGATCGTACTTTTTGGAGAAATGTCCTCTGGTCTGATGGATAAAAAAATAGAACTGTTTGGCCATAATGACCATCGTTATGTTTGGAGGAAAAAGGGGAGGGGCTGGTGTTACCGTGACAGGAACATGGAAGCGTTAAGGGTTCCGATTCGTTCGGCCATGTTTCCTTTGTGAAAATCCTGATCTCAAAGCATCATAATCAGATATAGAATTATACCTTTTGAGATTTTCTCTGCTTTCTTCCTTAATCCTCCTAATCATGTCCTGATGCTATCAGATCACAATAGCCTTAATAGGATGAGATTACCATAGATTATAGATCGCGTAGCACGTTGGAGGGGGAGATTAAGAGATGGTTTTGACAACTAAGGGAATCAGATCCAATCAGCCCTCCTCTGGATCAGGATTATATGTTTGGTAGCCCTTTGATTGTTGTGGTGATGAGAGGACTACCTCTGTGTCGGTTGAAATTGTCAGCCCTCTTTTTGTACTGCGGTGATGAGTCAGTTTTATCCCATAACATTGAGGTGATTTGACAGTTTATTGCGGAGATGGTGATTGGTCAAATTTGCAAGCCCTCGCATAATATGCAGGGAATTGTTGACTTTGCATGAAAAAAATATCAATTGCGGAATCCTAGAGGCTCTGCCTATTCCCTCTGTAGTGCCCATAGGGCTCTGGTCTAAAGTAGTGTACTATATAGGGAATAGGGTGTCATAGGGCTCTGGTCTAAAGTAGTGCACTATATAGGGAATAGGGTGTCATAGGGCTCTGGTCTAAAGTAGTGTACTATATAGGGAATAGGGTGTCATAGGGCTCTGGTCTAAAGTAGTGCACTATATAGGGAATAGGGTGTCATAGGGCTCTGTTCTAAAGTAGTGCACTATATAGGGAATAGGGTGCCATAGGGCTCTGGTCTAAAGTAGTGTACTACATAGGGAATAGGGTGTCATAGGGCTCTGGTCTAAAGTAGTGTACTATATAGGGAATAGGGTGTCATAGGGCTCTGGTCTAAAGTAGTGCACTATATAGGGAATAGGGTGTCATAGGGCTCTGGTCTAAAGTAGTGTACTATATAGGGAATAGGGTGTCATAGGGCTCTGGTCTAAAGTAGTGCACTATATAGGGAATAGGGTGCCATAGGGCTCTGGTCTAAAGTAGTGCACTATATAGGGAATAGGGTGCCATAGGGCTCTGGTCTAAAGTAGTGTACTATATAGGGAATAGGGTGTCATAGGGCTCTGGTCTAAAGTAGTGTACTATATAGGGAATAGGGTGTCATAGGGCTCTGGTCTAAAGTAGTGCACTATATAGGGAATAGGGTGTCATAGGGCTCTGGTCTAAAGTAGTGCACTATATAGGGAATAGGGTGTCATAGGGCTCTGGTCTAAAGTAGTGCACTATATAGGGAATAGGGTGTCATAGGGCTCTGGTCTAAAGTAGTGCACTATATAGGGAATAGGGTGTCATAGGGCTCTGGTCTAAAGTAGTGCACTATATAGGGAATAGGGTGTCATCAATCAATCAATCAATTTTATTTTATATAGCCCTTCTTACATCAGCTAATATCTCGAAGTGCTGTACAGAAACCCAGCCTAAAACCCCAAACAGCTAGTAATGCAGGTGTAGAAGCACGGTGGCTAGGAAAAACTCCCTAGAAAGGCCAAAACCTAGGAAGAAACCTAGAGAGGAACCAGGCTATGAGGGGTGGCCAGTCCTCTTCTGGCTGTGCCGGGTGGAGATTATAACAGAACCATGCCAAGATGTTCAAAAATGTTCATAAGTGACAAGCATGGTCAAATAATAATCAGGAATAAATCTCAGTTGGCTTTTCATAGCCGATCATTAAGAGTTTAAAACAGCAGGTCTGGGACAGGTAGGGGTTCCATAACCGCAGGCAGAACAGTTTAAACTGGAATAGCAGCAAGGCCAGGCGGACTGGGGACAGCAAGGAGTCACCACGGCCGGTAGTCCCGACGTATGGTCCTAGGGCTCAGGTCTCTCAGTTGGCTTTTCATAGCCGATCATTAAGAGTTGAAAACAGCAGGTCTGGGACAGGTAGGGGTTTCGTAGCCGCAGGCAGAACAGTTGAAACTGGAATAGCAGCAAGGCCAGGCGGACTGGGGACAGCAAGGTGTCATCATGCCCGGTAGTCCTGACGTATGGTCCTAGGGCTCAGGTTCTCAGAGAGAAAGAGAGAACGAGAGAATTAGAGAGAGCATACTTAAATTTACACAGGACACTGGATAAGACAGGAGAAGTACTCCAGGTATAACCAACTAACCCCAGCCCCCCGACACATAAACTACTGCAGCATAAATACTGGAGGCTGAGACAGGAGCGGTCCGGAGACACTGTGGCCCCATCCGAAGAAACCCCCGGACAGGGCCAAACAGGAAGGATATAACCCCACCCACTCCGCCAAAGCACAGCCCCCGCACCACTAGAGGGATATCCCCAACCACCAACTTACAATCCTGAGACAAGGCCGAGTATAGCCCACAGAGGTCTCCACCACAGCACAAACCAAGGGGGGGGCGCCAACCCAGACAGGAAGATCACGTCAGTAACTCAACCCACTCAAGTGACGCACCCCTCCCAGGGACGGCATGAAAGAGCACCAGCAAGCCAGTGACTCAGCCCCTGCAACAGGGTTAGAGGCAGAGAACCCCAGTGGAGAGGGGAACCGGCCCGGCAGAGACAGCAAGGGCTGTTCGTTGCTCCAGCCTTTCCGTTCACCTTCACACTCCTGGGCCAGACTACACTCAATCATATGACCTACTGAAGAGATAAGTCTTCAGTAAAGACTTAAAGGTTGAGACCGAGTCTGCGTCTCTCACATGTCATAGGGCTCTGGTCTAAAGTAGTGCACTATATAGGGAATAGGGTGTCATAGGGCTCTGGTCTAAAGTAGTGTACTATATAGGGAATAGGGTGTCATAGGGCTCTGGTCTAAAGTAGTGTACTATATAGGGAATAGGGTGTCATAGGGCTCTGGTCTAAAGTCGTGCACTATATAGGGAATAGGGTGTCATAGGGCTCTGGTCTAAAGTAGTGTACTATATAGGGAATAGGGTGCCATAGGGCTCTGGTCTAAAGTAGTGCACTATATAGGGAATAGGGTGCCATCAATAGACCTGTACATATAACATGATGCCATCATATGGATTACAACAGAGGTCAGAGGTTAGATGAGATCAGTTGTCCCTCTAGGACAGTGTCATAACCCTCCTGTCCTATTGATTACAACAGAGGTCAGAGGTTAGATGAGATCAGTTGTCCCTATAGGACAGTGTCATAACCCTCCTGTCCTATTGATTACAACAGAGGTCAGAGGTTAGATGAGATCAGTTGTCCCTCTAGGACAGTGTCATAACCCTCCTGTCCTATTGATTACAACAGAGGTCAGAGGTTAGATGAGATCAGTTGTCCCCCTAGGACAGTGTCATAACCCTCCTGTCCTATTGATTACAACAGAGGTCAGAGTTCAGATGAGTAGCAGACCCAGGCTGTCTCTGTTCCCTTCATAATGTATTACTTCACCAGGGAACATAGGGCACTATGTAGGGAATGGAATAGGGTGTCATCTGGGACACACCCCCAGTCATAGTTCTGTGGGGAGCTAAAAACATCTCTGAGCTCTGATAGGTTCACACACCCAGGAAGTGTAGGACAGGACAGGAAACTGTATCCAGTCCTCTGAGGGTTTCGCCAGCTCCCTGCATCGTTTAGTAGCAGACACAGAGACAGGTTCTAAAAGGAGTTTAGTAGCAGACACGGAGACAGGTTCTAAAAGGAGTTTAGTAGCAGACACAGAGACAGGTTCTAAAAGGAGTTTAGTAGCAGACACAGAGACAGGTTCTAAAAGGAGTTTAGTAGCAGACACAGAGACAGGTTCTAAAAGGAGTTTAGTAGCAGACACAGAGACAGGTTCTAAAAGGAGTTTAGTAGCAGACACAGAGACAGGTTCTAAAATGAGTTTAGTAGCAGACACAGAGACAGGTTCTAAAAGGAGTTTAGTAGCAGACACAGAGACGGGTTCTAAAAGGAGTTTAGTAGCAGACACAGAGACAGGTTCTAAAAGGAGTTTAGTAGCAGACAGAGAGACAGGTTCTAAAAGGAGTTTAGTAGCAGACACAGAGACAGGTTCTAAAAGGAGTTTAGTAGCAGACACAGAGACAGGTTCTAAAAGGAGTTTAGTAGCAGACACAGAGACAGGTTCTAAAAGACGTTTAGTAGCAGACACAGAGACAGGTTCTAAAAGGAGTTTAGTAGCAGACACAGAGACAGGTTCTAAAGGGAGTTTAGTAGCAGACACAGAGACAGGTTCTAAAAGGAGTTTAGTAGCAGACACAGAGACAGGTTCTAAAAGGAGTTTAGTAGCAGACACAGAGACAGGTTCTAAAAGACGTTTAGTAGCAGACACAGAGACAGGTTCTAAAAGGAGTTTAGTAGCAGACACAGAGACGGGTTCTAAAAGGAGTTTAGTAGCAGAGACAGGTTCTAAAAGGAGTTTAGTAGCAGACACAGAGACAGGTTCTAAAAGGAGTTTAGTAGCAGACACAGAGACAGGTTCTAAAAGGAGTTTAGTAGCAGACACAGAGACAGGTTCTAAAAGGAGTTTAGTAGCAGACACAGAGACAGGTTCTAAAATGAGTTCAGTAGCAGACACAGAGACAGGTTCTAAAGGGAGTTTAGTAGCAGACACAGAGACAGGTTCTAAAAGGAGTTTAGTAGCAGACACAGAGACAGGTTCTAAAATGAGTTTAGTAGCAGACACAGAGACAGGTTCTAAAAGGAGTTTAGTAGCAGACACAGAGACGGGTTCTAAAAGGAGTTTAGTAGCAGACACAGAGACAGGTTCTAAAAGGAGTTTAGTAGCAGACAGAGAGACAGGTTCTAAAAGGAGTTTAGTAGCAGACACAGAGACAGGTTCTAAAGGGAGTTTAGTAGCAGACACAGAGACAGGTTCTAAAAGGAGTTTAGTAGCAGACACAGAGACAGGTTCTAAAAGGAGTTTAGTAGCAGACACAGAGACAGGTTCTAAAAGACGTTTAGTAGCAGACACAGAGACAGGTTCTAAAAGGAGTTTAGTAGCAGACACAGAGACGGGTTCTAAAAGGAGTTTAGTAGCAGAGACAGGTTCTAAAAGGAGTTTAGTAGCAGACACAGAGACAGGTTCTAAAAGACGTTTAGTAGCAGACACAGAGACGGGTTCTAAAAGGAGTTTAGTAGCAGACACAGAGACAGGTTCTAAAAGGAGTTTAGTATCAGACACAGAGACAGGTTCTAAAAGCAGTTTAGTAGCAGACACAGAGACAGGTTCTAAAAGGCGTCTGTGAGACTTTTTGGCAGCAGGAAAGACACAAATGGATTTCCTACGAGGGAGGAAGCAGAATGAGAGGAAGGAGGAGGGGAAGTGGAGGAGAGGAGGGCCCCGTTAGCAACAAGCTCTTATTAATTAATAGTGTGTCTCAGGAGGAGGAGATGACAGGATATGATTCCCTGGGTGGCAGTCAGGAGGAGATGACAGGATATGATTCCCTGGGTGGCAGTCAGGAGGAGATGACAGGATATGATTCCCTGGGCGGCAGTCAGGAGGAGATGACAGGATATGATTCCCTGGGTGGCAGTCAGGAGGAGATTACAGGATATGATTCCCTGGGTGGCAGTCAGGAGGAGATGACAGGATATGATTCCCTGGGTGGCAGTCAGGAGGAGATTACAGGATATGATTCCCTGGGTGGCAGTCAGGAGGAGATGACAGGATATGATTCCCTGGGCGGCAGTCAGGAGGAGATGACAGGATATGATTCCCTGGGTGGCAGTCAGGAGGAGATTACAGGATATGATTCCCTGGGTGGCAGTCAGGAGGAGATTACAGGATATGATTCCCTGGGTGGCAGTCAGGAGGAGATTACAGGATATGATTCCCTGGGTGGCAGTCAGGAGGAGATGACAGGATATGATTCCCTGGGTGGCAGTCAGGAGGAGATTATAGGATATGATTCCCTGGGTGGCAGTCAGGAGGAGATGACAGGATATGATTCCCTGGGTGGCAGTCAGGAGGAGATTACAGGATATGATTCCCTGGGTGGCAGTCAGGAGGAGATGACAGGATATGATTCCCTGGGTGGCAGTCAGGAGGAGATGACAGGATATGATTCCCTGGGTGGCAGTCAGGAGGAGATTACAGGATATGATTCCCTGGGTGGCAGTCAGGAGGAGATTACAGGATATGATTCCCTGGGTGGCAGTCAGGAGGAGATTACAGGATATGATTCCCTGGGTGGCAGTCAGGAGGAGATGACAGGATATGATTCCCTGGGTGGCAGTCAGGAGGAGATGACAGGATATGATTCCCTGGGTGGCAGTCAGGAGGAGATTACAGGATATGATTCCCTGTGTGGCAGTCAGGAGGAGATGACAAAGTAATCCTTCTACCCCCCCCCCCCCCCCCAAAAAAAAATTGTAAAGTGGTTATCCCACTGCCTATAGGGTGAATGCACCAATTTGTGAGTCGCTCTGGTTAAGAGCGTCTGCTTAATGACGTAAATGTGCCCTTGAGCAAGGCACTTAACCCTAATTGCTCCTGTAAGTCGCTCTGGTTAAGAGCGTCTGCTAAATGACTAAAATGTAAATGTAATGTAAATGACTCCCTGGGTGGCAGTCAGGAGGAGATGACAGGATATGATTCCCTGGGTGGCAGTCAGGAGGTGATTACAGGATATGATTCCCTGGGTGGCAGTCAGGAGGAGATTACAGGATATGATTCCCTGGGTGGCAGTCAGGAGGAGATGACAGGATATGATTCCTGGGTGGCAGTCAGGAGGAGATTACAGGATATGATTCCCTGGGTGGCAGTCAGGAGGAGATGACAGGATATGATTCCCTGGGTGGCAGTCAGGAGGAGATTACAGGATATGATTCCCTGGGTGGCAGTCAGGAGGAGATTACAGGATATGATTCCCTGGGTGGCAGTCAGGAGGAGATGACAGGATATGATTCCCTGGGTGGCAGTCAGGAGGAGATGACAGGATATGAATCCCTGGGTGGCAGTCAGGAGGAGATTACAGGATATGATTCCCTGGGTGGCAGTCAGGAGGAGATGACAGGATATGATTCCCTGGGTGGCAGTCAGGAGGAGATGACAGGATATGATTCCCTGGGTGGCAGTCAGGAGGAGATGACAGGATATGAATCCCTGGGTGGCAGTCAGGAGGAGATGACAGGATATGATTCCCTGGGTGGCAGTCAGGAGGAGATGACAGGATATGATTCCCTGGGTGGCAGTCAGGAGGAGATGACAGGATATGATTCCCTGGGTGGCAGTCAGGAGGAGATGACAGGATATGATTCCCTGGGTGGCAGTCAGGAGGGCCCCAGGCTGATGAAGGATGACGGGGAGATGTTTTCATGGACACTTCTAAACTGGCCAGATTGGAGCTAGTTGCTGAAAGATGCTGGACAGTAGATCTGTATATGGTGACATCACCCACAATAGAGGAAGTAATCCTAGACCTGTCTTTATACAGTCCACTAGAATCCAAGTTGAGGAAGATGACAGTTCTACCTCTAGCGCCGAAGCAACATTGCAGTAATTTTTGGGGGTGTTATTTCTTATTAGCCCAGAACGTTTTTTGTGGGGTTTTTTAACGTACAGCCGGAAATAACTTTTGGATATCAGAGCGGTGGTAACTCACCAGCATTCCAACCAGAAGTACGACTTTCCCGAATTGTGGATCCTTTTGTTCGTACTCCACAGGGCAATTTAACTTATTCCAGAGGCTGATCCAAAACACAGCCGGCGGAGAAGAGGTATTCGGTGTGGACTTCTAGTCCGACTCAGGAGGCGTGCACACCATCCACCGCTTCCGAGTATATTCATCGCTAATGTTCAGTCCCTGGACAATAAAGTAGACGAGCTCAGGGCGAGGATCTCCTTCCAGAGACACATCAGGGACCGTAACGTACTCTGTTTCACGGAATCATGGCTCTCTCGGGATATACTGTCCCCGTCCATACAGCCAGCTGGGTTCTCAGTACATCGCACAGACAGGAATAAAGAACTCTCCGGGAAGAAGAAAGGAGGTGGTGTATGTTTCATGATTAACTACTCATGGTGTGATTGTGATAACATACAGAAACTCAAAGTCCTTTTGTTCACCCGACCTAGAATACCTCACAATCAAATGCCGACCGTATTACCTCCCAGGAGAATTCTCTTTGGTTATAGTCCCAGCCGTGTATATTCCCCCTCAAGCCGATACCACGACGGCCCTCAAGGAACTACACTGGACTTTGTGCAAACTGGAAACCACATATCCTGAGGCCGCATTTATTGTAGCTGGGGAATACTATCAACATATTGCCTGTAGTATTCTCACTTCAAAAACTCTCAACCATTGTTACTCTCCCTTCCGGGATGGTTACAAGGCCCTCCCCCTCCCTTCCTATAGGCAGAAACTCAAACAGGAAGTAACCGTGCTAAGGTCTATTCAACGCTGGTCTGACCAATCGGAATCCATGCTTCAAGATTGTTTTGATCATGCGGACTGGGATATGTTCCGGGTTGCCTCTGAGAATAACATTGACGAATACAATGACACGGTGACCGAGTTCATCAGGAAGTTCATTTTGTGAATTTTTATTAGGATCCCCATTAGCTAATGCTGTAACGTTAGCTAATCTTCCTGGGGTCCAACACCAAATTATAAGACATTACAAACAATTACAAATTAAGACTTTACAAACATTTAACAAGTAGACAATAAAGACTATTAAAATACCTGACAGGTAACACATTTAACATTCAGTTGATGCTTTCCATTTCCTGTCCGGTCACATGGTCTATCGCATTAGATCTTTTTTTCTTTTTTTTCTTTTGAGAAATATGGATTGGTAATGAGTTCCATTCAACTATGGCTCTATATAAAACTGTAGATTTAAGGCGATTTGTCCTCGGCTTGGGTTGTCTTAGATGCCCAGAATGTATCTGTCTGGTTTGGTGTTTATGCGTGTTGCTAGTATGTACTAACTGGTCTGAAAAATACTGTGGTTTTTTGAAAAATATAACATTCCTAAAGAAAATCAGAAGACTGGATAGTACCCTCCAAGCTCATCATTAAGCTCGGGGCCCTGGGTCTGAACCCCACCCTGTGCAACTGGGTCCTGGACTTCCTGACGGCTGTCCCCAGGTGGTGAAGGTAGGAAACAACATCTCCACTTCGCTGATCCTCAACACTGGGGCCCCACAAGGGTGCGTGCTCAGCCCCCTCCTGTACTCCCTGTTCACCCATGACTGCGTGGCCATGCACGCCTCCAACTCAATCATCAAGTTTGCAGACGACACAACAGTAGTAGGCCTGATTACCAACAATGACGAGACAGCCTACAGGGAGGAGGTGAGGGCCCTGGCGGAGTGGTGCCACGAAAATAACCTCTCCCTCAACGTCAACAAAACGAAGGAGCTGATCGTGGATTTCAGGAGACAGCAGCGGGAGCACGCCCCCATCCACATGGACCGCAGTGGAGAGGTGAAAAGCTTTAAGTTCCTCTGCGTACACATCACTGACAATCTGAAATGGTCCACCCACACAGACAGTGTGGTGAACAGCGCCTCTTTAACCTCAGGAGGCTGAAGAAATTCAACTTGGCCCCTAAGACCCTCACAAACTTTTACAGATGCACAATTGAGAGCATCCTGTCGGCCTGTATCACCGCCTGGTACGGCAACTGCACCGCCCGCAACCACAGGGCTTTGCAGAGGGTGGTGCGGTCCGCCCAACGCATCACCGGGGGCACACTGCCAGCCCTCCAGGACACCTACAGCACCCGATGTCACAGGAAGGCCAAAAAGATCATCAAGGACATCAACCACCCGAGCCACTGCCTGTTCACCCCGCTATCATCCAGAAGGCGAGGTCAGTACAGGTGCATCAAAGCTGAGACGAGAGACTGAAAAACAGCTTCTATCTCAAGGCCATCAGACTGTTAAATAGCCATCACTAGCCGGCTACCACCCGGTTACTCAACCCTGCACCTTAGAGGCTGCTGCCCTATATACATAGACATGGAATCACTGGTCACTTTAATAATGGAATCACTGGTCACTTTAATAATATATTCTAGTCAGTGCCACTCCGACGTTGCGCGTCCTAATATTTACATATTTCTTAATTCCATTCTTTTACTTTTAGATTTGTGTGTATTTGTCACGGATCCCCTGGGTTGTTGTGGATAGTTAGAGACTACTGCACTGTTGGAGCGAGGAACACCAGCATTCCGCTACACCCGCAATAACATCTGATTAGAGACTACTGCACTGTTGGAGCGAGGAACACCAGCATTCCGCTACACCCGCAATAACATCTGATTAGAGACTACTGCACTGTTGGAGCGAGGAACACCAGCATTCCGCTACACCCGCAATAACATCTGATTAGAGACTACTGCACTGTTGGAGCGAGGAACACCAGCATTCCGCTACACCCGCAATAACATCTGATTAGAGACTACTGCACTGTTGGAGCGAGGAACACCAGCATTCCGCTACACCCGCAATATCATCTGATTAGAGACTACTGCACTGTTGGAGCTGGGAACACCAGCATTCCGCTACACCCACAATATCATCTGCTAAATATGTGTACGTGACCAATACAATGTTGGTTTGATTATTTTGTTTAAATAGTATTCTCAGGTCTGCCCCATTCTAAGGAGTATATGAGGGATGGTAGTGGGTTGACTTCACCATCAGACATCATTTAGAAGCTGTGTGATGATCCTCTAAATAACTGTAATAACTGTAATAACTGTAATAACTGTAATAACTGTAATAACTAGATTAACTGTCATGTCTGTAATGTCTGTAATAACTGTAATAACTGTAATAACTATATTAACTGTAATATCTGTACTGTCTGTAATAACTGTAATAACTGTAATAACTATATTAACTGTAATATCTGTACTGTCTGTAATAACTGTAATGACGGTAATAACTGTATTAACTGTCATGTCTGTAATGTCTGTAATATCTGTAATAACTGTAATAACGGTAATAACTGTATTAACTGTCATGTCTGTAATGTCTGTAATAACTGTAATAACTGTATTAACTGTATTAACTGTATTAACTGTAATGTCTGTAATGTCTGTAATAACTGTATTAACTGTATTAACTGTAATGTCTGTAATGTCTGTAATAACTGTAATGTCTGTAATAACTGTAATAATGGTAATAACTGTATTAACTGTAATATCTGTAATGTCTGTAATAACTGTATTAACTGTAATAACTGTATTAACTGTATTAACTGTCATGTCTGTAATGTCTGTAATGTCTGTAATAACGGTAATAACGGTAATAACTGTATTAACTGTCATGTCTGTAATGTCTGTAATGTCTGTAATAACTGTAATAACGGTAATAACTGTATTAACTGTCATGTCTGTAATGTCTGTAATAACTGTAATAACTGTATTAACTGTATTAACTGTAATGTCTGTAATGTCTGTAATAACTGTATTAACTGTAATGTCTGTAATAACTGTAATAACGGTAATAACTGTATTAACTGTATTAACTGTAATGTCTGTAATGTCTGTAATAACTGTATTAACTGTAATGTCTGTAATAACTGTAATAACGGTAATAACTGTATTAACTGTATTAACTGTAATGTCTGTAATAACTGTAATAACTGTATTAACTGTATTAACTGTATTAACTGTAATGTCTGTATTAACTGTAATAACTGTAATAACTAGATTAACTGTAATATCTGTAATGTCTGTCTCTGATAATTACAGCCATCTATATCCTTGTTACTTTGGCTTCGTCACAAATGGCACCCTGTATAGTGCACTACTTTAGACCAGAGTCCTGTTCCCTTTATAGTGCACTACTTTAGACCAGAGCCCTATGACACCCTATTCCCTATATAGTGCACTACTTTAGACCAGAGCCCTATGACACCCTATTCCCTATATAGTGCACTACTTTAGACCAGAGCCCTATGACACCCTATTCCCTATATAGTGCACTCACACCTGCCTGCTGCCATTCCTGAGCAAGCTCTGCACTGGTGGTGCCCCGATCCCGTAGCTGAATCAACTTTAGGAGACGGTGCTGGACTTTCTTGTGCGCCCTGAAGCCTTCTTCCCAACAATTGAACCTCTCTTCTTGAAGTTCGTGATGATCCGATAAATGGTTGATTTAGGTGCAATCTTACTAGCAGCAATATCCATGCCTGTGAAGCCCTTTTTGTGCAAAGCAATGATGACGGCACGTGTTTCCTTGCAGGTAACCATGGTTATCAGAGGAAGAACAATGATTTCAAGCACCACCTTCCTTTTAAATCTTCCAGTCTGTTATTCTAACTCAATTAGCATGACAGAGTGATCTCCAGCCTTGTCCTCGTCAACACTCTCACCTGTGTTAACGAGAGAATCGCTGACATGATGTCAGCTGGTCCTTTTGTGGCAGGGCTGAAATGCAGTGGAAATGTTTTTTGGGGATTAAGTTCATTTTCATGGCAAAGAGGGACTTTGCAATTCATCTGATCACTCTTCGTGACATTCTGGAGTATATGCAAATTGCCATCATAAAAACTGAGGCAGCAGACTTTGTGAAAATTAATATTTGTGTCATTCTCAAAACTTTTGACCACGACTGTACACTGTGATGTTGTGTCAGATCAGGCTACCCCCGGTATAGCTGGTTCCCCTCCCCTGAGCCTGCCACACTGAGAGGAATCAGGGGGTAATTATCCTGGTTCCCCTCCCCTGAGCCTGCCACACTGAGAGGAATCAGGGGGTAATTATCCTGGTTCCCCTCCCCTGAGCCTGCCACACTGAGAGGAATCAGGGGGTAATTATCCTGGTTCCCCTCCCCCTCCCCTGCCACACTGCAATTGGAATCAGGGGGTAATTATCCTGAATCAGGGGGTAATTATCCTGAATCAGGGGGTAATTATCCAGCCTGCCACACTGAGATTTGAATCAGAAGGTAATTATCCAGCATTAATTAGAACATCAAAGAGAAGCCACAACCCTTTGAAAGTAACGCTGTGAGCTAGCAGCTAGATGAGCACCGTGTGGCCTGTCACACACACACACACACACACACACACACACACACACACACACACACACACACACACACACACACACTCACACTCACACACACACACACACTCACACACACACACAGACACGCACACGCACACGCACACACACACACACACACACAGACACACACAGACACACACACACACACACACACACACACACACACACACACACACAGACACACACACACACACACACACCCACACACACACACACACACACACACACACACACACACACACACACGGTCATGTCAGAGGAAGTAGAGAGAGGTTTAACCCCATTAGTAATCCAAGGTCCGCCACTACTCCTCTCCCCCCCTCTCCACCGCTGTAGATGATGTCATACACGGTAACTGTTCCTAAATTCAACCAACCGCTGCAGGATCAATCTGTATTTAGCTCTGTGGTCAAGGTCTGTCTGTTAGTCTGCTGGTCCTTCGAGCTTTCCTCCATATATCGGATAGCAGTCATGTAATGCATTGTGTCAGCCGAATTTGTTGACTTAAATGTGTTCATATCCAATAACAGTGGGATAACATTTTACATTTACATTTTAGTCATTTAGCAGACGCTCTTATCCAGAGCGACTTACAGGAGCAATTAGGGTTAAGTGCCTTGCTCAAGGGCACATTTACGTCATTTAGCAGACGCTCTTATCCAGAGCGACTCACAAATTGGTGCATTCACCCTATAGCCAGTGGGATAACCACTTTACACATTTTTTTTTTTTTGGGGGGGGGGGGGGGGGGGTAGAAGGATTACTTTATCCTATCCCAGGTATTCCTTAAAGAGGTGGGGTTTCAAATGTCTCCGGAAGGTGGTGAGTGACTCCGCTGTCCTGGCGTCGTGAGGGAGCTTGTTCCACCATTGGGGTGCCAGAGCAGCGAACAGTTTTGACTGGGCTGAGCGGGAACTATGCTTCCGCAAAGGAAGGGGAGCCAGCAGGCACCATAACACCATCATCATGTAGTATGTTATTTTTCAAAAGGTTGAGAGTGATTTTGCTAGACAACTTGAACCATTATTATTTATCTGATCCAGCAACAGTTTAATGTTCTATAGGTTTTCCTTGTAATGCTCCTGGACTAGTTCATGGAATCAGCCTGTTCTGTCTGGTGTTCTAGAGGTTTTCGTTGCTCCTGGACTAGTTCATGGAATCAGCCTGTTCTGTCTGGTGTTCTAGAGGTTTTCCTTGTAATGCTCCTGGACTAGTTCATGGAATCAGCCTGTTCTGTCTGGTGTTCTAGAGGTTTTCCTTGTAATGCTCCTGGACTAGTTCATGGAATCAGCCTGTTCTGTCTGGTGTTCTAGAGGATTTCCTTGTAATGCTCCTGGACTAGTTCATGGAATCAGCCTGTTCTGTCTGGTGTTCTAGAGGTTTTCGTTGCTCCTGGACTAGTTCATGGAATCAGCCTGTTCTGTCTGGTGTTCTATAGGTTTTCCTTGTAATGCTCCTGGACTAGTTCATGGAATCAGCCTGTTCTGTCTGGTGTTCTAGAGGTTTCCCTTGTAATGCTCCTGGACTAGTTCATGGAATCAGCCTGTTCTGTCTGGTGTTTTGTAGGTTTTCGTTGCTCCTGGACTAGTTCATGGAATCAGCCTGTTCTGTCTGGTGTTCTAGAGGTTTTCCTTGTAATGCTCCTGGACTAGTTCATGGAATCAGCCTGTTCTGTCTGGTGTTCTAGAGGTTTCCCTTGTAATGCTCCTTGACTAGGTCATGGAATCAGCCTGTTCTGTCTGGTGTTCTAGAGGTTTTCCTTGTAATGCTCCTGGACTAGTTCATGGAATCAGCCTGTTCTGTCTGCATCCTGAATCATCCTAAATGTCATCCTCTGTTCTCCTCCTCTCCTCTCATCCCCGAGGCTCGGTCCCTGAGAAACCTCAGCGGCCTGTCAACCATTCTGAATCACACATCAACACAAAACACCTCTCTGCCTCTCACCTCAATCTGGTGGACTGGAGTCAGTGACGTCTTGTACAAAATCAAATCAAGTCTGTTTTTCAGTACTGTTGTGAAGTCTGTATGAGCCTGGGGAGCTGTTGCTCATCCTCTAGAAAACCCAGTTAGTCAGATGGATCTGAACTGACTCCTTCCCAAGGTACACTGGGTAATTAGAGGTTTGGGTTTGAAGGTTTAGTGAGAGGTCTGTTGGGAACAAGGACTCCTGGATTGGTTCTAGTTGAAGGTTTAGTGTTGACTGTGTGGTGGGTGTCTGTTGGGAACAAGGACTCCTGGATTTGTTCTACAGTAGTTGAAGGTTTAGTGTTGACTGTGTGGTGGGTGTCTGCTGGGGACAAGGACTA
>NW_028156950.1:100000-101972 GCF_964263955.1 Coregonus lavaretus | reverse complement strand
AGGCTTAAAGTGACCTGTGGCGCCCCCCTGTGGATGGATCTTGGTGGGGGTGCTTGGACCCCTTCTTGGGGTCTCCCCCAAGCCAGCCATGCCGACCAAGGGCACCCAAAACCCCCATGTGTGAGTGAACAGCCTCCCCAGTGTCCCCCCAGTGAAATCAGGCCTAAAGTGACCTGTGGCGCCCCCCTGTGGATGGATTCGGCTGTGGGTGCTTGGACCCCTTCTTGGGGTCTCCCCCAAGCCAGCCATGCCGACCAAGGGCACCCAAAACCCCCATGTGTGAGTGAACAGCCTCCCCTGGGTACCCATAGTGAAATCAGGCTTAAAGTGACCTGTGGCGCCCCCCTGTGGATGGATCCGGGTGTGGGGTCTTGGACCCCCCCTTGGGGTCACCCCCAAGCCGGCC
Source organism: Coregonus lavaretus (assembly GCF_964263955.1). Taxonomy (NCBI): domain Eukaryota; kingdom Metazoa; phylum Chordata; class Actinopteri; order Salmoniformes; family Salmonidae; genus Coregonus; species Coregonus lavaretus. Next base: position 101,566 of record NW_028156950.1, on the reverse strand, counting down.
AAGGGCACCCAAAACCCCCATGTGTGAGGTAAGAGCCTCCCCTGGTTCTCCTAGTGTCCGCCGGCGGTTTACCATATGGGGGTGTCTGACCACCACCCCAATCCGAGAAAAGTGCATCAAAATCGGCCTCCGTGAGCCAGGAGTCGGTCCCTGGTTCTCATAGTGTCAACCGGATGATTTCCATATGGGGGTGTCTGACCACCACCCCAATCCGAGAAAAGTGCAACAAAATCGGCCTCCGTGAGCCAGGAGTCGGTCCCTGGTTCTCCTGGTGTCCGCCGGCGGTTATCCATATGGGGGTGTCTGACCACCACCCCAATCCGAGAAAAGTGCATCAAAATCGGCCTTCCGGGAGCCAGGAGTCGGTCCCTGGTTCTCATAGTGTCAACCGGATGGTTTCCATATGGGGGTGTCTGACCACCAACCCAATCCGAGAAAAGTGCATCAAAATCGGCCTTCCGGGAGCCAGGAGTCGGTCCCTGGTTCTCCTGTTGTCAACCGGATGATTTCCATATGGGGGTGTCTGACCACCAACCCAATCCGAGAAAAGTGCATCAAAATCGGCCTTCCGGGAGCCAGGAGTCGGTCCCTGGTTCTCCTGGTGTCAACCGGATGGTTTCCATATGGGGGTGTCTGACCACCAACCCAATCCGAGAAAAGTGCATCAAAATCGGCCTTCCGGGAGCCAGGAGTCGGTCCCTGGTTCTCATAGTGTCAACCGGATGATTTCCATATGGGGGTGTCTGACCACCAACCCAATCCGAGAAAAGTGCATCAAAATCGGCCTTCCGGGAGCCAGGAGTCGGTCCCTGGTTCTCATAGTGTCAACCGGATGATTTCCATATGGGGGTGTCTGACCACCAACCCAATCCGAGAAAAGTGCATCAAAATCGGCCTTCCGGGAGCCAGGAGTCGGTCCCTGGTTCTCCTGGTGTCAACCGGATGGTTTCCATATGGGGGTGTCTGACCACCAACCCAATCCGAGAAAAGTGCATCAAAATCGGCCTTCCGGGAGCCAGGAGTCGGTCCCTGGTTCTCATAGTGTCAACCGGATGATTTCCATATGGGGGTGTCTGACCACCAACCCAATCCGAGAAAAGTGCATCAAAATCGGCCTTCCGGGAGCCAGGAGTCGGTCCCTGGTTCTCCTGGTGTCAACCGGATGGTTTCCATATGGGGGTGTCTGACCACCAACCCAATCCGAGAAAAGTGCATCAAAATCGGCCTTCCGGGAGCCAGGAGTCGGTCCCTGGTTCTCATAGTGTCAACCGGATGATTTCCATATGGGGGTGTCTGACCACCAACCCAATCCGAGAAAAGTGCATCAAAATCGGCCTTCCGGGAGCCAGGAGTCGGTCCCTGGTTCTCATAGTGTCAACCGGATGATTTCCATATGGGGGTGTCTGACCACCAACCCAATCCGAGAAAAGTGCATCAAAATCGGCCTTCCGGGAGCCAGGAGTCGGTCCCTGGTTCTCCTGGTGTCAACCGGATGGTTTCCATATGGGGGTGTCTGACCACCAACCCAATCCGAGAAAAGTGCATCAAAATCGGCCTTCCGGGAGC
>NW_028156950.1:82500-87500 GCF_964263955.1 Coregonus lavaretus | reverse complement strand
CATGCCCATGGGAGATGCCCTTTACTAGGCAGGGAGTTTAGAACAAGGTGCATGGAGCTCCAGAGGTCACAAAGGTCAATGTGGGCCTGCATGGATGTCAGCAGGGCATGAGGGAGAAGGCCCAAGTGAATAGGTTTGTCTGTGTGTGTCTGTGTGAGTGAGTGAGTGAGTGTGTGTGTGAACCTTTCCCACAGGAGGGCAGCACTGTGCAGGCAGCTCCAATGGAGGCTGGCTGCTCTGTGCCCATGTATTATTTGTTCTCTCTCTCTCTCTCTCCCCTTTCTTCTGGCCTGCTGGGTCACTTTTGTGTGTGGAGGGCTGGACTCTGTCTCACCCATCCCAGCCATGGGCACCCAGAATGCCCATGTGTGAGTCAGGAGCCCTCCCCTGGTTCTCCTAGTGAAAATGACCTGTGGCGCCCCCCTGTGGATGGATCTTGGTGGGGGTGCTTGGACCCCTTCTTGGGGTCCCCCCCAAGCCAGCCATGCCGACCAAGGGCACCCAAAACCCCCATGTGTGAGTGAAAAGCCTCCCCTGGGTCCCCATAGTGAAATCCGGCCTAAAGTGACCTGTGGCGCCCCCCTGTGGATGGATCCGGCTGTGGGGTCTTGGACCCCTTCTTGGGGTCCCCCCCAAGCCAGCCATGCCGACCAAGGGCACCCAAAACCCCCATGTGTGAGTGAAAAGCCTCCCCTGGGTCCCCATAGTGAAATCCGGCCTAAAGTGACCTGTGGCGCCCCCCTGTGGATGGATCCGGCTGTGGGGTCTTGGACCCCTTCTTGGGGTCCCCCCCAAGCCATCCATGCCGGCCATGGGCACCCAAAACCCCCATGTGTGAGTGAACAGCCTCCCCTGGGTACCCATAGTGAAATCAGGCTTAAAGTGACCTGTGGCGCCCCCCTGTGGATGGATCTTGGTGGGGGTGCTTGGACCCCTTCTTGGGGTCTCCTCCAAGCCAGCCATGCCGACCATGGGCACCCAAAACCCCCATGTGTGAGTGAACAGCCTCCCCAGTGTCCCCCCAGTGAAATCAGGCTTAAAGTGACCTGTGGCGCCCCCCTGTGGATGGATTCGGCTGTGGGTGCTTGGACCCCTTCTTGGGGTCTCCCCCAAGCCAGCCATGCCGACCAAGGGCACCCAAAACCCCCATGTGTGAGTGAACAGCCTCCCCTGGGTCCCCATAGTGAAATCCGGCCTAAAGTGACCTGTGGCGCCCCCCTGTGGATGGATCCGGCTGTGGGGTCTTGGACCCCTTCTTGGGGTCCCCCCCAAGCCATCCATGCCGGCCATGGGCACCCAAAACCCCCATGTGTGAGTGAACAGCCTCCCCTGGGTACCCATAGTGAAATCAGGCTTAAAGTGACCTGTGGCGCCCCCCTGTGGATGGATCTTGGTGGGGGTGCTTGGACCCCTTCTTGGGGTCTCCTCCAAGCCAGCCATGCCGACCATGGGCACCCAAAACCCCCATGTGTGAGTGAACAGCCTCCCCAGTGTACCCATAGTGAAATCAGGCTTAAAGTGACCTGTGGCGCCCCCCTGTGGATGGATCTTGGTGGGGGTGCTTGGACCCCTTCTTGGGGTCTCCCCCAAGCCAGCCATGCCGACCAAGGGCACCCAAAACCCCCATGTGTGAGTGAACAGCCTCCCCAGTGTCCCCCCAGTGAAATCAGGCCTAAAGTGACCTGTGGCGCCCCCCTGTGGATGGATTCGGCTGTGGGTGCTTGGACCCCTTCTTGGGGTCTCCCCCAAGCCAGCCATGCCGACCAAGGGCACCCAAAACCCCCATGTGTGAGTGAACAGCCTCCCCTGGGTCCCCATAGTGAAATCCGGCCTAAAGTGACCTGTGGCGCCCCCCTGTGGATGGATCCGGCTGTGGGGTCTTGGACCCCTTCTTGGGGTCCCCCCCAAGCCATCCATGCCGGCCATGGGCACCCAAAACCCCCATGTGTGAGTGAACAGCCTCCCCTGGGTACCCATAGTGAAATCAGGCTTAAAGTGACCTGTGGCGCCCCCCTGTGGATGGATCTTGGTGGGGGTGCTTGGACCCCTTCTTGGGGTCTCCTCCAAGCCAGCCATGCCGACCATGGGCACCCAAAACCCCCATGTGTGAGTGAACAGCCTCCCCAGTGTACCCATAGTGAAATCAGGCTTAAAGTGACCTGTGGCGCCCCCCTGTGGATGGATCTTGGTGGGGGTGCTTGGACCCCTTCTTGGGGTCTCCCCCAAGCCAGCCATGCCGACCAAGGGCACCCAAAACCCCCATGTGTGAGTGAACAGCCTCCCCAGTGTCCCCCCAGTGAAATCAGGCCTAAAGTGACCTGTGGCGCCCCCCTGTGGATGGATTCGGCTGTGGGTGCTTGGACCCCTTCTTGGGGTCTCCCCCAAGCCAGCCATGCCGACCAAGGGCACCCAAAACCCCCATGTGTGAGTGAACAGCCTCCCCTGGGTACCCATAGTGAAATCAGGCTTAAAGTGACCTGTGGCGCCCCCCTGTGGATGGATCCGGGTGTGGGGTCTTGGACCCCCCCTTGGGGTCACCCCCAAGCCGGCCAAGGGCACCCAAAACCCCCATGTGTGAGGTAAGAGCCTCCCCTGGTTCTCCTAGTGTCCGCCGGCGGTTTACCATATGGGGGTGTCTGACCACCACCCCAATCCGAGAAAAGTGCATCAAAATCGGCCTCCGTGAGCCAGGAGTCGGTCCCTGGTTCTCATAGTGTCAACCGGATGATTTCCATATGGGGGTGTCTGACCACCACCCCAATCCGAGAAAAGTGCAACAAAATCGGCCTCCGTGAGCCAGGAGTCGGTCCCTGGTTCTCCTGGTGTCCGCCGGCGGTTATCCATATGGGGGTGTCTGACCACCACCCCAATCCGAGAAAAGTGCATCAAAATCGGCCTTCCGGGAGCCAGGAGTCGGTCCCTGGTTCTCATAGTGTCAACCGGATGGTTTCCATATGGGGGTGTCTGACCACCAACCCAATCCGAGAAAAGTGCATCAAAATCGGCCTTCCGGGAGCCAGGAGTCGGTCCCTGGTTCTCCTGTTGTCAACCGGATGATTTCCATATGGGGGTGTCTGACCACCAACCCAATCCGAGAAAAGTGCATCAAAATCGGCCTTCCGGGAGCCAGGAGTCGGTCCCTGGTTCTCCTGGTGTCAACCGGATGGTTTCCATATGGGGGTGTCTGACCACCAACCCAATCCGAGAAAAGTGCATCAAAATCGGCCTTCCGGGAGCCAGGAGTCGGTCCCTGGTTCTCATAGTGTCAACCGGATGATTTCCATATGGGGGTGTCTGACCACCAACCCAATCCGAGAAAAGTGCATCAAAATCGGCCTTCCGGGAGCCAGGAGTCGGTCCCTGGTTCTCATAGTGTCAACCGGATGATTTCCATATGGGGGTGTCTGACCACCAACCCAATCCGAGAAAAGTGCATCAAAATCGGCCTTCCGGGAGCCAGGAGTCGGTCCCTGGTTCTCCTGGTGTCAACCGGATGGTTTCCATATGGGGGTGTCTGACCACCAACCCAATCCGAGAAAAGTGCATCAAAATCGGCCTTCCGGGAGCCAGGAGTCGGTCCCTGGTTCTCATAGTGTCAACCGGATGATTTCCATATGGGGGTGTCTGACCACCAACCCAATCCGAGAAAAGTGCATCAAAATCGGCCTTCCGGGAGCCAGGAGTCGGTCCCTGGTTCTCCTGGTGTCAACCGGATGGTTTCCATATGGGGGTGTCTGACCACCAACCCAATCCGAGAAAAGTGCATCAAAATCGGCCTTCCGGGAGCCAGGAGTCGGTCCCTGGTTCTCATAGTGTCAACCGGATGATTTCCATATGGGGGTGTCTGACCACCAACCCAATCCGAGAAAAGTGCATCAAAATCGGCCTTCCGGGAGCCAGGAGTCGGTCCCTGGTTCTCATAGTGTCAACCGGATGATTTCCATATGGGGGTGTCTGACCACCAACCCAATCCGAGAAAAGTGCATCAAAATCGGCCTTCCGGGAGCCAGGAGTCGGTCCCTGGTTCTCCTGGTGTCAACCGGATGGTTTCCATATGGGGGTGTCTGACCACCAACCCAATCCGAGAAAAGTGCATCAAAATCGGCCTTCCGGGAGCCAGGAGTCGGTCCCTGGTTCTCATAGTGTCAACCGGATGATTTCCATATGGGGGTGTCTGACCACCAACCCAATCCGAGAAAAGTGCATCAAAATCGGCCTTCCGGGAGCCAGGAGTCGGTCCCTGGTTCTCCTGGTGTCAACCGGATGGTTTCCATATGGGGGTGTCTGACCACCAACCCAATCCGAGAAAAGTGCATCAAAATCGGCCTTCCGGGAGCCAGGAGTCGGTCCCTGGTTCTCATAGTGTCAACCGGATGATTTCCATATGGGGGTGTCTGACCACCAACCCAATCCGAGAAAAGTGCATCAAAATCGGCCTTCCGGGAGCCAGGAGTCGGTCCCTGGTTCTCATAGTGTCAACCGGATGATTTCCATATGGGGGTGTCTGACCACCAACCCAATCCGAGAAAAGTGCATCAAAATCGGCCTTCCGGGAGCCAGGAGTCGGTCCCTGGTTCTCATAGTGTCAACCGGATGATTTCCATATGGGGGTGTCTGACCACCAACCCAATCCGAGAAAAGTGCATCAAAATCGGCCTTCCGGGAGCCAGGAGTCGGTCCCTGGTTCTCCTGGTGTCAACCGGATGGTTTCCATATGGGGGTGTCTGACCACCAACCCAATCCGAGAAAAGTGCATCAAAATCGGCCTTCCGGGAGCCAGGAGTCGGTCCCTGGTTCTCATAGTGTCAACCGGATGATTTCCATATGGGGGTGTCTGACCACCAACCCAATCCGAGAAAAGTGCATCAAAATCGGCCTTCCGGGAGCCAGGAGTCGGTCCCTGGTTCTCCTGGTGTCCGCCGGCGGTTATCCATATGGGGGTGTCTGACCACCAACCCAATCCGAGAAAAGTGCATCAAAATCGGCCTTCCGTGAGGCAG
>NW_028156950.1:65000-72500 GCF_964263955.1 Coregonus lavaretus | reverse complement strand
TGCAGTCTCAGTCCGAGTGAGAGATGGTTTGAGCGGACACAGAGTGTGGGCCTGGAGGCATGGAGGTCGGGGACGCCCATGCAGTGAGCTGCAGTCTCAGTCCGAGTGAGAGATGGTTTGAGCGGACACGGAGTGTGGGCCTGGAGGCATGGAGGTCGGGGACGCCCATGCAGTGAGCTGCAGTCTCAGTCCGAGTGAGAGATGGTTTGAGCGGACACGGAGTGTGGGCCTGGAGGCATGGAGGTCGGGGAGGCCCATGCAGTGAGCTGCAGTCTCAGTCCGAGTGAGAGATGGTTTGAGCGGACACAGAGTGTGGGCCTGGAGGCATGGAGGTCGGGGCATGCAGTGAGCTGCAGTCTCAGTCCGAGTGAGAGATGGTTTGAGCGGACACAGAGTGTGGGCCTGGAGGCATGGAGGTCGGGGACGCCCATGCAGTGAGCTGCAGTCTCAGTCCGAGTGAGAGATGGTTTGAGCGGACACGGAGTGTGGGCCTGGAGGCATGGAGGTCGGGGACGCCCATGCAGTGAGCTGCAGTCTCAGTCCGAGTGAGAGATGGTTTGAGCGGACACGGAGTGTGGGCCTGGAGGCATGGAGGTCGGGGACGCCCATTGCAGTGAGCTGCAGTCTCAGTCCGAGTGAGAGATGGTTTGAGCGGGCAGGGAGTGTGGGCTTGGTGGTCGGGTTCTGGAGCCCAGGCCATCAGGGAGTGAGCTGCAGTCTGAGGCCGAGTGAGAGAGGGTTTGAGTGGGCAGGGTAGTGTGGGCTTGGTGGTCGTGGTTCTGGAGCCCAGGCATCCAGGGAGTGAGCTTGCAGTCTGAGGCCGAGTGAGAGAGGGTTTGAGTGGGCAGGGAGTGTGGGCTTGGTGGTCGTGGTTCTGGAGCCCAGGCCATCCAGGGAGGTGAGCTGCAGTCTCAGGCCGAGTGAGAGAGGTTTCACTGGGCATGGAGTGTAGAGATGGAGGCAATGAGCTCCAGAGGTCACAAAGGTCAATGTGGGCCTGCAATGGCTGTCAGCAGGGCCACAGAGAGAAGGCCCAAGTGAATAGTGTGTCTGTGTGAGTGAGTGAACCTGTCTCATAGGGGGGCAGAGCAGGCATCCCCTTTGGGGGCTGTCTGCTCTGTCCCCCTTTTTTTTGGCCTCCTATACCTCTGGAGGTCAAGGGAGTAAGCTGTACTCTCAAGCCCATGTGAGAGAGGCTTTTAATGGGAAGAGAGGAGTTTAAAAAGAGGCATGGAGCTCCAGAGGTCACAAAGGTCAATGTGGGCCTGCATGGATGTCAGCAGGGCATGAGGGAGAAGGCCCAAGTGAATAGGTGTGTCTGTGTGAGTGAGTGAACCTGTCTCATAGGGGGGCAGAGCAGGCATCCCTTTGGGGGCTGTCTGCTCTGTCCCCTTTTTTTTTGGCCTCCTATACCTCTGGAGGTCAAGGGAGTAAGCTGTACTCTCAAGCCCATGGGAGAGAGGGTTTTAATAGGGAGAGAGTGATTAAAAAGAGGCATGGTGCTCCAGGGGAGTGAGCTGTAACTCTCATGCCCATGGGAGATGCCCTTACTAGGCAGGGAGTTTAGAACAAGGTGCATGGAGCTCCAGAGGTCACAAAGGTCAATGTGGGCCTGCATGGATGTCAGCAGGGCATGAGGGAGAAGGCCCAGTGAATAGGTTTGTCTGTGTGTGTCTGTGTGAGTGAGTGAGTGAGTGTGTGTGTGAACCTTTCCCACAGGAGGGGCAGCACTGTGCAGGCAGCTCCAATGGAGGCTGGCTGCTCTGTGCCCATGTATTATTTGTTCTCTCTCTCTCTCTCTCCCTTTCTTCTGGCCTGCTGGGTCACTTTTGTGTGTGGAGGGCTGGACTCTGTCTCACCCATCCCAGCCATGGGCACCCAGAATGCCCATGTGTGAGTCAGGAGCCCTCCCCTGGTTCTCCTAGTGAAAATGACCTGTGGCGCCCCCTGTGGATGGATCTTGGTGGGGGTGCTTGGGACCCCTTCTTGGGGTCCCCCCCAAGCCAGCCATGCCGACCAAGGGCACCCAAAACCCCCATGTGTAGAGTGAAAAGCCTCCCCTGGGTCCCACATAGTGAAATCCGGCCTAAAGTGACCTGTGGCGCCCCCCTGTGGATGGATCCGGCTGTGGGGTCTTGGACCCCTTCTTGGGTCCCCCCAAGCCAGCCATGCCGACCAAGGGCACCCAAAACCCCATGTGTGAGTGAAAAGCCTCCCCTGGGTCCCCCATAGTGAAATCCGGCTAAAGTGACCTGTGGCGCCCCCCTGTGGATGGATCCGGCTGTGGGGTCTTGGACCCCTTCTTGGGGTCCCCCCCAAGCCATCCATGCCGGCCATGGGCACCCAAAACCCCCATGTGTGAGTGAACAGCCTCCCCTGGGTACCCATAGTGAAATCAGGCTTAAAGTGACCTGTGGCGCCCCCCTGTGGATGGATCTTGGTGGGGGTGCTTGGACCCCTTCTTGGGGTCTCCTCCAAGCCAGCCATGCCGACCATGGGCACCCAAAACCCCCATGTGTGAGTGAACAGCCTCCCCAGTGTCCCCCCAGTGAAATCAGGCTTAAAGTGACCTGTGGCGCCCCCCTGTGGATGGATTCGGCTGTGGGTGCTTGGACCCCTTCTTGGGGTCTCCCCAAGCCAGCCATGCCGACCAAGGGCACCCAAAACCCCCATGTGTGAGTGAACAGCCTCCCCTGGGTCCCCATAGTGAAATCCGGCCTAAAGTGACCTGTGGCGCCCCCCTGTGGATGGATCCGGCTGTGGGGTCTTGGACCCCTTCTTGGGGTCCCCCCCAAGCCATCCATGCCGGCCATGGGCACCCAAAACCCCCATGTGTGAGTGAACAGCCTCCCCTGGGTACCCATAGTGAAATCAGGCTTAAAGTGACCTGTGGCGCCCCCCTGTGGATGGATCTTGGTGGGGGTGCTTGGACCCCTTCTTGGGGTCTCCTCCAAGCCAGCCATGCCGGACCATGGGCACCAAAACCCCATGTGTGAGTGAACAGCCTCCCCAGTGTACCATAGTGAAATCAGGCTTAAAGTGACCTGTGGCGCCCCCCTGTGGATGGATCTTGGTGGGGGTGCTTGGACCCCTCTTGGGGTCTCCCCCAAGCCAGCCATGCCGATCCAAGGGCACCCAAAACCCCCATGTGTGAGTGAACAGCCTCCCCAGTGTCCCCCCAGGTGAAATCAGGCCTAAAGTGACCTGTGGCGCCCCCCTGTGGATGGATTCGGCTGTGGGTTGCTTGGACCCCTTCTTGGGGTCTCCCCAAGCCAGCCATGCCGACCAAGGGCACACAAAACCCCCATGTGTGAGTGAACAGCCTCCCCTGGTCCCCATAGTGAAATCCGGCCTAAAGTGACCTGTGGCGCCCCCCTGTGGATGGATCCGGCTGTGGGGGTCTTGGACCCCTTCTTGGGTCCCCCCCAAGCCATCCATGCGGCCATGGGCACCCAAAACCCCCATGTGTGAGTGAACAGCCTCCCCTGGGTACCCATAGTGAAATCAGCTTAAAGTGACCTGTGGCGCCCCCCTGTGGATGGATCTTGGTGGGGGTGCTTGGACCCCTTCTTGGGTCTCCTCCAAGCAGCCATGCCGACCATGGGCACCAAAACCCCCATGTGTGAGTGAACAGCCTCCCCAGTGTACCATAGTGAAATCAGGCTTAAAGTGACCTGTGGCGCCCCCCTGTGGATGGATCTTGGTGGGGGTGCTTGGACCCCTTCTTGGGGTCTCCCCCAAGCCAGCCATGCCGACCAAGGGCACCCAAAACCCCCATGTGTGAGTGAACAGCCTCCCCAGTGTCCCCCCAGTGAAATCAGGCCTAAAGTGACCTGTGGCGCCCCCCTGTGGATGGATTCGGGCTGTGGTGCTTGGACCCCTTCTTGGGTCTCCCCAAGCCAGCCATGCCGACCAAGGGCACCCAAAACCCCCATGTGTGAGTGAACAGCCTCCCCTGGGTACCCATAGTGAAATCAGGCTAAAGTGACCTGTGGCGCCCCCCCTGTGGATGGATCCGGGTGTGGGTCTTGGACCCCCCCTTGGGTCACCCCCAAGCCGGCCAAGGGCACCCAAAACCCCCATGTGTGAGGTAAGAGCCTCCCCTGGTTCTCCTAGTGTCCGCCGGCGGTTTACCATATGGGGGTGTCTGACCACCACCCCAATCCGAGAAAAGTGCATCAAATCGGCCTCCGTGAGCCAGGAGTCGGTCCCTGGTTCTCATAGTGTCAACCGGATGATTTCCATATGGGGGTGTCTGACCACCACCCCAATCCGAGAAAAGTGCAACAAAATCGGCCTCCGTGAGCCAGGAGTCGGTCCCTGGTTCTCCTGGTGTCCGCCGGCGGTTATCCATATGGGGGTGTCTGACCACCACCCCAATCGAGAAAAGTGCATCAAAATCGGCCTTCCGGGAGCCAGGAGTCGGTCCCTGGTTCTCATAGTGTCAACCGGATGGTTTCCATATGGGGGTGTCTGACCACCAACCCAATCCGAGAAAAGTGCATCAAAATCGGCCTTCCGGGAGCCAGGAGTCGGTCCCTGGTTCTCCTGTTGTCAACCGGATGATTTCCATATGGGGGTGTCTGACCACCAACCCAATCCGAAAAAAGTGCATCAAATCGGCCTTCCGTGAGCCAGGAGTCGGTCCCTGGTTCTCATAGTGTCAACCGGATGATTTCCATATGGGGGTGTCTGACCACCAACCCAATCCGAGAAAAGTGCATCAAAATCGGCCTTCCGGGAGCCAGGAGTCGGTCCCTGGTTCTCATAGTGTCAACCGGATGATTTTCCATATGGGGGTGTCTGACCACCAACCCAATCCGAGAAAAGTGCATCAAAATCGGCCTTCCGGGAGCCAGGAGTCGGTCCCTGGTTCTCCTGGTGTCAACCGGATGGTTTCCATATGGGGGTGTCTGACCACCAACCCAATCCGAGAAAAGTGCATCAAAATCGGCCTTCCGGGAGCCAGGAGTCGGTCCCTGGTTCTCATAGTGTCAACCGGATGATTTCCATATGGGGGTGTCTGACCACCAACCCAATCGAGAAAAGTGCATCAAAATCGGCCTTCCGGGAGCCAGGAGTCGGTCCCTGGTTCTCATAGTGTCAACCGGATGATTTCCATATGGGGTGTCTGACCACCAACCCAATCCGAGAAAAGTGCATCAAAATCGGCCTTCCGGAGCCAGGAGTCGGTCCCTGGTTCTCCTGGTGTCAACCGGATGGTTTCCATATGGGGGTGTCTGACCACCAACCCAATCCGAGAAAAGTGCATCAAAATCGGCCTTCCGGAGCCAGAGTCGGTCCCTGGTTCTCATAGTGTCAACCGGATGATTTCCATATGGGGGTGTCTGACCACCAACCCAATCCGAGAAAAGTGCATCAAAATCGGCCTTCCGGGAGCCAGGAGTCGGTCCCTGGTTCTCCTGGTGTCAACCGGATGGTTTCCATATGGGGGTGTCTGACCACCAACCCAATCCGAGAAAAGTGCATCAAAATCGGCCCTTCCGGGAGCCAGGAGTCCGGTCCCTGGTTCTCATAGTGTCAACCGGATGATTTCCATATGGGGGTGTTCTGACCACCAACCCAATCCGAGAAAAGTGCATCAAAATCGGCCTTCCGGGAGCCAGGAGTCGGTCCCTGGTTCTCATAGTGTCAACCGGATGGTTTCCATATGGGGGTGTCTGACCACCAACCCAATCCGAGAAAAGTGCATCAAAATCGGCCTTCCGGGAGCCAGGAGTCGGTCCCTGGTTCTCATAGTGTCAACCGGATGATTTCCATATGGGGGTGTCTGACCACCACCCAATCCGAGAAAAGTGCATCAAAATCGGCCTTCCGGGAGCCAGGAGTCGGTCCCTGGTTCTCCTGGTGTCAACCGGATGGTTTCCATATGGGGGTGTCTGACCACCAACCCAATCCGAGAAAAGTGCATCAAAATCGGCCTTCCGGGAGCCAGGAGTCGGTCCCTGGTTCTCATAGTGTCAACCGGATGATTTCCATATGGGGGTGTCTGACCACCAACCCAATCCGAGAAAAGTGCATCAAAATCGGCCTTCCGGGAGCCAGGAGTCGGTCCCTGGTTCTCCTGGTGTCCGCCGGCGGTTATCCATATGGGGGTGTCTGACCACCAACCCAATCCGAGAAAAGTGCATCAAAATCGGCCTTCCGTGAGGCAGGAGTCGGTCCCTGGTTCTCCTGTTGTCAACCGGATGATTTCCATATGGGGGTGTCTGACCACCACCCCAATCCGAAAAAAGTGCATCAAATCGGCCTTCCGTGAGCCAGGAGTCGGTCCCTGGTTCTCCTGGTGTCCGCCGGCGGACAACCATGTTGGGGTGTCTGACCCACAACCCAATCCGACCAAGTGCACCCAAATCGGCCTTCCGTGAGCCAGGAGTCGGTCTCTGGTTCTCCCATCGACCGCCGGCGGTCTTCCATGTGGGGGTGTCTGACCCACAACCCAATCCGACCAAGAGCACCCATGTCGGCCTTGTGTGAGTCAGGAGCCGTTCCCCCTGGTTCTCATTTGGGTTACCATGCACGAAGGGACATAGTGCAATTTCGGCCGATTTTTCCGATTTTTTCAAATAATGTTTAAAAATACTTCCCGATGAGCTAGAGGTCCCAAATTTGGTCTATTATCCTCTTTTATGATGAACTTCCATTACCTAAAAGGGTTTTTCTTAACTCGTATAGGAACATCAACCGTTCTGACCCCTATTTTTTTTTTTCACTTTTCTAACATAATTAAAATATAGTAAAAAATTTCCAAAAACGAATTAATTTATATATAAATGTGCGTCTATTCGTGCCCTTTTGCGCCAAAAAAACCCCATCCTGATTGGACTTTTAGTTTTTGAATTATTAACGTTTTAAGTCGTTTTTTCAAAACCGAAATCGCTGTTTTTTCCCCCAAACGGCGGAGCACAGACAGGCCCAGCGGGTGGCAGGGCTTATGTCGATAATTTGGCCTCTCCCGTAGTAGCCCCACTCGGTTCCAGGTCGGCCAGACAGGTACCGGCGCGATTTTGAAAACCTCGTTTTCAGAGAATAGACTTCCATGGCGGATTGATCCGGGGGTGATGGCAAACCTCTCGGCCTGTGCGGATATTGGGAATCGGGCATGTTTGAGGGTTCTGGGTCCCTCAGAACCATGGTTCCAACGCTCCGAAGTGGACCATACCTCCAGGGACCTACTGGCCGTTCCCATGCCCAGGGGAAGGCCCGGTTTCGGCTACCTCATGTCCCCATGGCCCCTCTCTGTCGTGAAGCACCCGTACACGTCCGATTGATCCGGGGGTGATGGCAAACCTCTCGGCCCGTGCGGTTGTTGGTAAATGGGCTTTTTTGAGGGTTCTGGGTCCCGCAGAACCATGGTTCCAACGCTCCGAAGTGGACCATCCCTCCGGCGACCGACTGGAGGTTCTCATGCCCAGGGCAGGGCCTGGTTTCGGATACCCTCATGTCCCCATGTCCCCTGTCTATTCTCGAACCTGTTTC
>NW_028156950.1:50000-55000 GCF_964263955.1 Coregonus lavaretus | reverse complement strand
TGTGTCTGTGTGAGTGAGCTGAACCTGTCTCATAGGGGGGCAGAGCAGGCATCCCCTTTGGGGGCTGTCTGCTCTGTCCCCCTTTTTTTTTGGCCTCCTATACCTCTGGAGGTCAAGGGAGTAAGCTGTACTCTCAAGCCCATGGGAGAGAGGGTTTTAATAGGGAGAGAGTGATTAAAAAGAGGCATGGTGCTCCAGGGGAGTGAGCTGTACTCTCATGCCCATGGGAGATGCCCTTTACTAGGCAGGAGTTTAGAACAAGGTGCATGGAGCTCCAGAGGTCACAAAGGTCAATGTGGGCCTGCATGGATGTCAGCAGGGCATGAGGGAGAAGGCCCAAGTGAATAGGTTTGTCTGTGTGTGTCTGTGTGAGTGAGTGAGTGAGTGTGTGTGTGAACCTTTCCCACAGGAGGGCAGCACTGTGCAGGCAGCTCCTAATGGAGGCTGGCTGCTCTGTGCCCATGTATTATTTGTTCTCTCTCTCTCTCTCTCCCCTTTCTTCTGGCCTGCTGGGTCACTTTTGTGTGTGGAGGGCTGGACTCTGTCTCACCCATCCCAGCCATGGGCACCCAGAATGCCCATGTGTGAGTCAGGAGCCCTCCCCTGGTTCTCCTAGTGAAAATGACCTGTGGCGCCCCCCTGTGGATGGATCTTGGTGGGGGTGCTTGGACCCCTTCTTGGGGTCCCCCCCAAGCCAGCCATGCCGACCAAGGGCACCCAAAACCCCATGTGTGAGTGAAAAAGCCTCCCCTGGTCCCCATAGTGAAATCCGGCCTAAAGTGACCCTGTGGCGCCCCCCTGTGGATGGATCCGGCTGTGGGGTCTTGGACCCCTTCTTGGGGTCCCCCCCAAGCCAGCCATGCCGACCAAGGGCACCCAAAACCCCCATGTGTGAGTGAAAAGCCTCCCCTGGGTCCCCATAGTGAAATCCGGCCTAAAGTGACCTGTGGCGCCCCCCTGTGGATGGATCCGGCTGTGGGGTCTTGGACCCCTTCTTGGGGTCCCCCCAAGCCCATCCATGCCGGCCATGGGCACCCAAAACCCCCATGTGTGAGTGAACAGCCTCCCCTGGGTACCCATAGTGAAATCAGGCTTAAAGTGACCTGTGGCGCCCCCCTGTGGATGGATCTTGGTGGGGGTGCTTGGACCCCTTCTTGGGGTCTCCTCCAAGCCAGCCATGCCGACCATGGGCACCCAAAACCCCCATGTGTGAGTGAACAGCCTCCCCAGTGTCCCCCCAGTGAAATCAGGCTTAAAGTGACCTGTGGCGCCCCCCTGTGGATGGATTCGGCTGTGGGTGCTTGGACCCCTTCTTGGGGTCTCCCCAAGCCAGCCATGCCGACCAAGGGCACCCAAAACCCCCATGTGTGAGTGAACAGCCTCCCCTGGGTCCCCATAGTGAAATCCGGCCTAAAGTGACCTGTGGCGCCCCCCTGTGGATGGATCCGGCTGTGGGGTCTTGGACCCCTTCTTGGGGTCCCCCCCAAGCCATCCATGCCGGCCATGGGCACCCAAAACCCCCATGTGTGAGTGAACAGCCTCCCCTGGGTACCCATAGTGAAATCAGGCTTAAAGTGACCTGTGGCGCCCCCCTGTGGATGGATCTTGGTGGGGGTGCTTGGACCCCTTCTTGGGGTCTCCTCCAAGCCAGCCATGCCGACCATGGGCACCCAAAACCCCCATGTGTGAGTGAACAGCCTCCCCAGTGTACCCATAGTGAAATCAGGCTTAAAGTGACCTGTGGCGCCCCCCTGTGGATGGATCTTGGTGGGGGTGCTTGGACCCCTTCTTGGGGTCTCCCCCAAGCCAGCCATGCCGACCAAGGGCACCCAAAACCCCCATGTGTGAGTGAACAGCCTCCCCAGTGTCCCCCCAGTGAAATCAGGCCTAAAGTGACCTGTGGCGCCCCCCTGTGGATGGATTCGGCTGTGGGTGCTTGGACCCCTTCTTGGGGTCTCCCCCAAGCCAGCCATGCCGACCAAGGGCACCCAAAACCCCCATGTGTGAGTGAACAGCCTCCCCTGGGTCCCCATAGTGAAATCCGGCCTAAAGTGACCTGTGGCGCCCCCCTGTGGATGGATCCGGCTGTGGGGTCTTGGACCCCTTCTTGGGGTCCCCCCCAAGCCATCCATGCCGGCCATGGGCACCCAAAACCCCCATGTGTGAGTGAACAGCCTCCCCTGGGTACCCATAGTGAAATCAGGCTTAAAGTGACCTGTGGCGCCCCCCTGTGGATGGATCTTGGTGGGGGTGCTTGGACCCCTTCTTGGGGTCTCCTCCAAGCCAGCCATGCCGACCATGGGCACCCAAAACCCCCATGTGTGAGTGAACAGCCTCCCCAGTGTACCCATAGTGAAATCAGGCTTAAAGTGACCTGTGGCGCCCCCCTGTGGATGGATCTTGGTGGGGGTGCTTGGACCCCTTCTTGGGGTCTCCCCCAAGCCAGCCATGCCGACCAAGGGCACCCAAAACCCCCATGTGTGAGTGAACAGCCTCCCCAGTGTCCCCCCAGTGAAATCAGGCCTAAAGTGACCTGTGGCGCCCCCCTGTGGATGGATTCGGCTGTGGGTGCTTGGACCCCTTCTTGGGGTCTCCCCCAAGCCAGCCATGCCGACCAAGGGCACCCAAAACCCCCATGTGTGAGTGAACAGCCTCCCCTGGGTACCCATAGTGAAATCAGGCTTAAAGTGACCTGTGGCGCCCCCCTGTGGATGGATCCGGGTGTGGGGTCTTGGACCCCCCCTTGGGGTCACCCCCAAGCCGGCCAAGGGCACCCAAAACCCCCATGTGTGAGGTAAGAGCCTCCCCTGGTTCTCCTAGTGTCCGCCGGCGGTTTACCATATGGGGGTGTCTGACCACCACCCCAATCCGAGAAAAGTGCATCAAAATCGGCCTCCGTGAGCCAGGAGTCGGTCCCTGGTTCTCATAGTGTCAACCGGATGATTTCCATATGGGGGTGTCTGACCACCACCCCAATCCGAGAAAAGTGCAACAAAATCGGCCTCCGTGAGCCAGGAGTCGGTCCCTGGTTCTCCTGGTGTCCGCCGGCGGTTATCCATATGGGGGTGTCTGACCACCACCCCAATCCGAGAAAAGTGCATCAAAATCGGCCTTCCGGGAGCCAGGAGTCGGTCCCTGGTTCTCATAGTGTCAACCGGATGGTTTCCATATGGGGGTGTCTGACCACCAACCCAATCCGAGAAAAGTGCATCAAAATCGGCCTTCCGGGAGCCAGGAGTCGGTCCCTGGTTCTCCTGGTGTCAACCGGATGGTTTCCATATGGGGGTGTCTGACCACCAACCCAATCCGAGAAAAGTGCATCAAAATCGGCCTTCCGGGAGCCAGGAGTCGGTCCCTGGTTCTCATAGTGTCAACCGGATGATTTCCATATGGGGGTGTCTGACCACCAACCCAATCCGAGAAAAGTGCATCAAAATCGGCCTTCCGGGAGCCAGGAGTCGGTCCCTGGTTCTCCTGGTGTCAACCGGATGGTTTCCATATGGGGGTGTCTGACCACCAACCCAATCCGAGAAAAGTGCATCAAAATCGGCCTTCCGGGAGCCAGGAGTCGGTCCCTGGTTCTCATAGTGTCAACCGGATGATTTCCATATGGGGGTGTCTGACCACCAACCCAATCCGAGAAAAGTGCATCAAAATCGGCCTTCCGGGAGCCAGGAGTCGGTCCCTGGTTCTCATAGTGTCAACCGGATGATTTCCATATGGGGGTGTCTGACCACCAACCCAATCCGAGAAAAGTGCATCAAAATCGGCCTTCCGGGAGCCAGGAGTCGGTCCCTGGTTCTCATAGTGTCAACCGGATGATTTCCATATGGGGGTGTCTGACCACCAACCCAATCCGAGAAAAGTGCATCAAAATCGGCCTTCCGGGAGCCAGGAGTCGGTCCCTGGTTCTCCTGGTGTCAACCGGATGGTTTCCATATGGGGGTGTCTGACCACCAACCCAATCCGAGAAAAGTGCATCAAAATCGGCCTTCCGGGAGCCAGGAGTCGGTCCCTGGTTCTCATAGTGTCAACCGGATGATTTCCATATGGGGGTGTCTGACCACCAACCCAATCCGAGAAAAGTGCATCAAAATCGGCCTTCCGGGAGCCAGGAGTCGGTCCCTGGTTCTCCTGGTGTCCGCCGGCGGTTATCCATATGGGGGTGTCTGACCACCAACCCAATCCGAGAAAAGTGCATCAAAATCGGCCTTCCGTGAGGCAGGAGTCGGTCCCTGGTTCTCCTGTTGTCAACCGGATGATTTCCATATGGGGGTGTCTGACCACCACCCCAATCCGAAAAAAGTGCATCAAATCGGCCTTCCGTGAGCCAGGAGTCGGTCCCTGGTTCTCCTGGTGTCCGCCGGCGGACAACCATGTTGGGGTGTCTGACCCACAACCCAATCCGACCAAGTGCACCCAAATCGGCCTTCCGTGAGCCAGGAGTCGGTCTCTGGTTCTCCCATCGACCGCCGGCGGTCTTCCATGTGGGGGTGTCTGACCCACAACCCAATCCGACCAAGAGCACCCATGTCGGCCTTGTGTGAGTCAGGAGCCGTTCCCCCTGGTTCTCATTTGGGTTACCATGCACGAAGGGACATAGTGCAATTTCGGCCGATTTTTCCGATTTTTTCAAATAATGTTTAAAAATACTTCCCGATGAGCTAGAGGTCCCAAATTTGGTCTATTATCCTCTTTTATGATGAACTTCCATTACCTAAAAGGGTTTTTCTTAACTCGTATAGGAACATCAACCGTTCTGACCCCTATTTTTTTTTTTCACTTTTCTAACATAATTAAAATATAGTAAAAAATTTCCAAAAACGAATTAATTTATATATAAATGTGCGTCTATTCGTGCCCTTTTGCGCCAAAAAAACCCCATCCTGATTGGACTTTTAGTTTTTGAATTATTAACGTTTTAAGTCGTTTTTTCAAAACCGAAATCGCTGTTTTTTCCCCCAAACGGCGGAGCACAGACAGGCCCAGCGGGTGGCAGG
>NW_028156950.1:32500-37500 GCF_964263955.1 Coregonus lavaretus | reverse complement strand
ATGGAGGCAATGAGCTCCAGAGGTCACAAAGGTCAATGTGGGCCTGCATGGCTGTCAGCAGGGCCACAGAGAGAAGGCCCAAGTGAATAGGTGTGTCTGTGTGAGTGAGTGAACCTGTCTCATAGGGGGGCAGAGCAGGCATCCCCTTTGGGGGCTGTCTGCTCTGTCCCCCTTTTTTTTTGGCCTCCTATACCTCTGGAGGTCAAGGGAGTAAGCTGTACTCTCAAGCCCATGTGAGAGAGGCTTTTAATGGGAAGAGAGAGTTTAAAAAGAGGCATGGAGCTCCAGAGGTCACAAAGGTCAATGTGGGCCTGCATGGATGTCAGCAGGGCATGAGGGAGAAGGCCCAAGTGAATAGGTGTGTCTGTGTGAGTGAGTGAACCTGTCTCATAGGGGGGCAGAGCAGGCATCCCCTTTGGGGGCTGTCTGCTCTGTCCCCCTTTTTTTTTGGCCTCCTATACCTCTGGAGGTCAAGGGAGTAAGCTGTACTCTCAAGCCCATGGGAGAGAGGGTTTTAATAGGGAGAGAGTGATTAAAAAGAGGCATGGTGCTCCAGGGGAGTGAGCTGTACTCTCATGCCCATGGGAGATGCCCTTTACTAGGCAGGGAGTTTAGAACAAGGTGCATGGAGCTCCAGAGGTCACAAAGGTCAATGTGGGCCTGCATGGATGTCAGCAGGGCATGAGGGAGAAGGCCCAAGTGAATAGGTTTGTCTGTGTGTGTCTGTGTGAGTGAGTGAGTGAGTGTGTGTGTGAACCTTTCCCACAGGAGGGCAGCACTGTGCAGGCAGCTCCAATGGAGGCTGGCTGCTCTGTGCCCATGTATTATTTGTTCTCTCTCTCTCTCTCTCCCCTTTCTTCTGGCCTGCTGGGTCACTTTTGTGTGTGGAGGGCTGGACTCTGTCTCACCCATCCCAGCCATGGGCACCCAGAATGCCCATGTGTGAGTCAGGAGCCCTCCCCTGGTTCTCCTAGTGAAAATGACCTGTGGCGCCCCCCTGTGGATGGATCTTGGTGGGGGTGCTTGGACCCCTTCTTGGGGTCCCCCCCAAGCCAGCCATGCCGACCAAGGGCACCCAAAACCCCCATGTGTGAGTGAAAAGCCTCCCCTGGGTCCCCATAGTGAAATCCGGCCTAAAGTGACCTGTGGCGCCCCCCTGTGGATGGATCCGGCTGTGGGGTCTTGGACCCCTTCTTGGGGTCCCCCCCAAGCCAGCCATGCCGACCAAGGGCACCCAAAACCCCCATGTGTGAGTGAAAAGCCTCCCCTGGGTCCCCATAGTGAAATCCGGCCTAAAGTGACCTGTGGCGCCCCCCTGTGGATGGATCCGGCTGTGGGGTCTTGGACCCCTTCTTGGGGTCCCCCCCAAGCCATCCATGCCGGCCATGGGCACCCAAAACCCCCATGTGTGAGTGAACAGCCTCCCCTGGGTACCCATAGTGAAATCAGGCTTAAAGTGACCTGTGGCGCCCCCCTGTGGATGGATCTTGGTGGGGGTGCTTGGACCCCTTCTTGGGGTCTCCTCCAAGCCAGCCATGCCGACCATGGGCACCCAAAACCCCCATGTGTGAGTGAACAGCCTCCCCAGTGTCCCCCCAGTGAAATCAGGCTTAAAGTGACCTGTGGCGCCCCCCTGTGGATGGATTCGGCTGTGGGTGCTTGGACCCCTTCTTGGGGTCTCCCCCAAGCCAGCCATGCCGACCAAGGGCACCCAAAACCCCCATGTGTGAGTGAACAGCCTCCCCTGGGTCCCCATAGTGAAATCCGGCCTAAAGTGACCTGTGGCGCCCCCCTGTGGATGGATCCGGCTGTGGGGTCTTGGACCCCTTCTTGGGGTCCCCCCCAAGCCATCCATGCCGGCCATGGGCACCCAAAACCCCCATGTGTGAGTGAACAGCCTCCCCTGGGTACCCATAGTGAAATCAGGCTTAAAGTGACCTGTGGCGCCCCCCTGTGGATGGATCTTGGTGGGGGTGCTTGGACCCCTTCTTGGGGTCTCCTCCAAGCCAGCCATGCCGACCATGGGCACCCAAAACCCCCATGTGTGAGTGAACAGCCTCCCCAGTGTACCCATAGTGAAATCAGGCTTAAAGTGACCTGTGGCGCCCCCCTGTGGATGGATCTTGGTGGGGGTGCTTGGACCCCTTCTTGGGGTCTCCCCCAAGCCAGCCATGCCGACCAAGGGCACCCAAAACCCCCATGTGTGAGTGAACAGCCTCCCCAGTGTCCCCCCAGTGAAATCAGGCCTAAAGTGACCTGTGGCGCCCCCCTGTGGATGGATTCGGCTGTGGGTGCTTGGACCCCTTCTTGGGGTCTCCCCCAAGCCAGCCATGCCGACCAAGGGCACCCAAAACCCCCATGTGTGAGTGAACAGCCTCCCCTGGGTCCCCATAGTGAAATCCGGCCTAAAGTGACCTGTGGCGCCCCCCTGTGGATGGATCCGGCTGTGGGGTCTTGGACCCCTTCTTGGGGTCCCCCCCAAGCCATCCATGCCGGCCATGGGCACCCAAAACCCCCATGTGTGAGTGAACAGCCTCCCCTGGGTACCCATAGTGAAATCAGGCTTAAAGTGACCTGTGGCGCCCCCCTGTGGATGGATCTTGGTGGGGGTGCTTGGACCCCTTCTTGGGGTCTCCTCCAAGCCAGCCATGCCGACCATGGGCACCCAAAACCCCCATGTGTGAGTGAACAGCCTCCCCAGTGTACCCATAGTGAAATCAGGCTTAAAGTGACCTGTGGCGCCCCCCTGTGGATGGATCTTGGTGGGGGTGCTTGGACCCCTTCTTGGGGTCTCCCCCAAGCCAGCCATGCCGACCAAGGGCACCCAAAACCCCCATGTGTGAGTGAACAGCCTCCCCAGTGTCCCCCCAGTGAAATCAGGCCTAAAGTGACCTGTGGCGCCCCCCTGTGGATGGATTCGGCTGTGGGTGCTTGGACCCCTTCTTGGGGTCTCCCCCAAGCCAGCCATGCCGACCAAGGGCACCCAAAACCCCCATGTGTGAGTGAACAGCCTCCCCTGGGTACCCATAGTGAAATCAGGCTTAAAGTGACCTGTGGCGCCCCCCTGTGGATGGATCCGGGTGTGGGGTCTTGGACCCCCCCTTGGGGTCACCCCCAAGCCGGCCAAGGGCACCCAAAACCCCCATGTGTGAGGTAAGAGCCTCCCCTGGTTCTCCTAGTGTCCGCCGGCGGTTTACCATATGGGGGTGTCTGACCACCACCCCAATCCGAGAAAAGTGCATCAAAATCGGCCTCCGTGAGCCAGGAGTCGGTCCCTGGTTCTCATAGTGTCAACCGGATGATTTCCATATGGGGGTGTCTGACCACCACCCCAATCCGAGAAAAGTGCAACAAAATCGGCCTCCGTGAGCCAGGAGTCGGTCCCTGGTTCTCCTGGTGTCCGCCGGCGGTTATCCATATGGGGGTGTCTGACCACCACCCCAATCCGAGAAAAGTGCATCAAAATCGGCCTTCCGGGAGCCAGGAGTCGGTCCCTGGTTCTCATAGTGTCAACCGGATGGTTTCCATATGGGGGTGTCTGACCACCAACCCAATCCGAGAAAAGTGCATCAAAATCGGCCTTCCGGGAGCCAGGAGTCGGTCCCTGGTTCTCCTGTTGTCAACCGGATGATTTCCATATGGGGGTGTCTGACCACCAACCCAATCCGAAAAAAGTGCATCAAATCGGCCTTCCGTGAGCCAGGAGTCGGTCCCTGGTTCTCATAGTGTCAACCGGATGATTTCCATATGGGGGTGTCTGACCACCAACCCAATCCGAGAAAAGTGCATCAAAATCGGCCTTCCGGGAGCCAGGAGTCGGTCCCTGGTTCTCATAGTGTCAACCGGATGATTTCCATATGGGGGTGTCTGACCACCAACCCAATCCGAGAAAAGTGCATCAAAATCGGCCTTCCGGGAGCCAGGAGTCGGTCCCTGGTTCTCCTGGTGTCAACCGGATGGTTTCCATATGGGGGTGTCTGACCACCAACCCAATCCGAGAAAAGTGCATCAAAATCGGCCTTCCGGGAGCCAGGAGTCGGTCCCTGGTTCTCATAGTGTCAACCGGATGATTTCCATATGGGGGTGTCTGACCACCAACCCAATCCGAGAAAAGTGCATCAAAATCGGCCTTCCGGGAGCCAGGAGTCGGTCCCTGGTTCTCCTGGTGTCCGCCGGCGGTTATCCATATGGGGGTGTCTGACCACCAACCCAATCCGAGAAAAGTGCATCAAAATCGGCCTTCCGTGAGGCAGGAGTCGGTCCCTGGTTCTCCTGTTGTCAACCGGATGATTTCCATATGGGGGTGTCTGACCACCACCCCAATCCGAAAAAAGTGCATCAAATCGGCCTTCCGTGAGCCAGGAGTCGGTCCCTGGTTCTCCTGGTGTCCGCCGGCGGACAACCATGTTGGGGTGTCTGACCCACAACCCAATCCGACCAAGTGCACCCAAATCGGCCTTCCGTGAGCCAGGAGTCGGTCTCTGGTTCTCCCATCGACCGCCGGCGGTCTTCCATGTGGGGGTGTCTGACCCACAACCCAATCCGACCAAGAGCACCCATGTCGGCCTTGTGTGAGTCAGGAGCCGTTCCCCCTGGTTCTCATTTGGGTTACCATGCACGAAGGGACATAGTGCAATTTCGGCCGATTTTTCCGATTTTTTCAAATAATGTTTAAAAATACTTCCCGATGAGCTAGAGGTCCCAAATTTGGTCTATTATCCTCTTTTATGATGAACTTCCATTACCTAAAAGGGTTTTTCTTAACTCGTATAGGAACATCAACCGTTCTGACCCCTATTTTTTTTTTTCACTTTTCTAACATAATTAAAATATAGTAAAAAATTTCCAAAAACGAATTAATTTATATATAAATGTGCGTCTATTCGTGCCCTTTTGCGCCAAAAAAACCCCATCCTGATTGGACTTTTAGTTTTTGAATTATTAACGTTTTAAGTCGTTTTTTCAAAACCGAAATCGCTGTTTTTTCCCCCAAACGGCGG
>NW_028156950.1:15000-20000 GCF_964263955.1 Coregonus lavaretus | reverse complement strand
TGCAGTCTGAGGCCGAGTGAGAGAGGGTTTGAGTGGGCAGGGAGTGTGGGCTTGGTGGTCGTGGTTCTGGAGCCCAGGCCATCCAGGGAGTGAGCTGCAGTCTCAGGCCGAGTGAGAGAGGGTTTCACTGGGCATGGAGTGTAGAGATGGAGGCAATGAGCTCCAGAGGTCACAAAGGTCAATGTGGGCCTGCATGGCTGTCAGCAGGGCCACAGAGAGAAGGCCCAAGTGAATAGGTGTGTCTGTGTGAGTGAGTGAACCTGTCTCATAGGGGGGCAGAGCAGGCATCCCCTTTGGGGGCTGTCTGCTCTGTCCCCCTTTTTTTTTGGCCTCCTATACCTCTGGAGGTCAAGGGAGTAAGCTGTACTCTCAAGCCCATGTGAGAGAGGCTTTTAATGGGAAGAGAGAGTTTAAAAAGAGGCATGGAGCTCCAGAGGTCACAAAGGTCAATGTGGGCCTGCATGGATGTCAGCAGGGCATGAGGGAGAAGGCCCAAGTGAATAGGTGTGTCTGTGTGAGTGAGTGAACCTGTCTCATAGGGGGGCAGAGCAGGCATCCCCTTTGGGGGCTGTCTGCTCTGTCCCCCTTTTTTTTTGGCCTCCTATACCTCTGGAGGTCAAGGGAGTAAGCTGTACTCTCAAGCCCATGGGAGAGAGGGTTTTAATAGGGAGAGAGTGATTAAAAAGAGGCATGGTGCTCCAGGGGAGTGAGCTGTACTCTCATGCCCATGGGAGATGCCCTTTACTAGGCAGGGAGTTTAGAACAAGGTGCATGGAGCTCCAGAGGTCACAAAGGTCAATGTGGGCCTGCATGGATGTCAGCAGGGCATGAGGGAGAAGGCCCAAGTGAATAGGTTTGTCTGTGTGTGTCTGTGTGAGTGAGTGAGTGAGTGTGTGTGTGAACCTTTCCCACAGGAGGGCAGCACTGTGCAGGCAGCTCCAATGGAGGCTGGCTGCTCTGTGCCCATGTATTATTTGTTCTCTCTCTCTCTCTCTCTCCCCTTTCTTCTGGCCTGCTGGGTCACTTTTGTGTGTGGAGGGCTGGACTCTGTCTCACCCATCCCAGCCATGGGCACCCAGAATGCCCATGTGTGAGTCAGGAGCCCTCCCCTGGTTCTCCTAGTGAAAATGACCTGTGGCGCCCCCCTGTGGATGGATCTTGGTGGGGGTGCTTGGACCCCTTCTTGGGGTCTCCTCCAAGCCAGCCATGCCGACCATGGGCACCCAAAACCCCCATGTGTGAGTGAACAGCCTCCCCAGTGTACCCATAGTGAAATCAGGCTTAAAGTGACCTGTGGCGCCCCCCTGTGGATGGATCTTGGTGGGGGTGCTTGGACCCCTTCTTGGGGTCTCCTCCAAGCCAGCCATGCCGACCATGGGCACCCAAAACCCCCATGTGTGAGTGAACAGCCTCCCCAGTGTACCCATAGTGAAATCAGGCTTAAAGTGACCTGTGGCGCCCCCCTGTGGATGGATCTTGGTGGGGGTGCTTGGACCCCTTCTTGGGGTCTCCTCCAAGCCAGCCATGCCGACCATGGGCACCCAAAACCCCCATGTGTGAGTGAACAGCCTCCCCAGTGTACCCATAGTGAAATCAGGCTTAAAGTGACCTGTGGCGCCCCCCTGTGGATGGATCTTGGTGGGGGTGCTTGGACCCCTTCTTGGGGTCTCCTCCAAGCCAGCCATGCCGACCATGGGCACCCAAAACCCCCATGTGTGAGTGAACAGCCTCCCCAGTGTACCCATAGTGAAATCAGGCTTAAAGTGACCTGTGGCGCCCCCCTGTGGATGGATCTTGGTGGGGGTGCTTGGACCCCTTCTTGGGGTCTCCTCCAAGCCAGCCATGCCGACCATGGGCACCCAAAACCCCCATGTGTGAGTGAACAGCCTCCCCAGTGTACCCATAGTGAAATCCGGCCTAAAGTGACCTGTGGCGCCCCCCTGTGGATGGATTCGGCTGTGGGTGCTTGGACCCCTTCTTGGGGTCTCCCCCAAGCTGGCCATGCCGACCATGGGCACCCAAAACCCCCATGTGTGAGTGAACAGCCTCCCCTGGGTCCCCATAGTGAAATCCGGCCTAAAGTGACCTGTGGCGCCCCCCTGTGGATGGATTCGGCTGTGGGTGCTTGGACCCCTTCTTGGGGTCTCCCCCAAGCTGGCCATGCCGACCATGGGCACCCAAAACCCCCATGTGTGAGTGAACAGCCTCCCCTGGGTCCCCATAGTGAAATCCGGCCTAAAGTGACCTGTGGCGCCCCCCTGTGGATGGATCTGGATGGGGGTGCTTGGACCCCTTCTTGGGGTCTCCTCCAAGCCAGCCATGCCGACCATGGGCACCCAAAACCCCCATGTGTGAGTGAACAGCCTCCCCTGGGTCCCCATAGTGAAATCAGGCTTAAAATGACATGTGGCGCCCCCCTGTGGATGGATCCGGCTGTGGGGTCTTGTACCCCCTCTTGGGGTCACCCCCAAGCCGGCCATGGGCACCCAAAACCCCCATGTGTGAGTGAACAGCCTCCCCTGTGTCCCCATAGTGAAATCAGGCCTAAAGTGACATGTGGCGCCCCCCTGTGGATGGATCCGGGTGGGGGTGCTTGGACCCCCTCTTGGGGTCTCCCCCAAGCCATGGGCAGCCAAATCCCCCATTTGTGAGTTAAGATCATCCCCTGGTTCCCCTAGTGAAATCAGGCCTAAAATGACCTCTGTGGCGCCCCCCTGTGGATGGATCCGGCTGTGGGGTCTTGGACCCCCTCTTGGGGTCACCCCCAAGCCAGCCATGGGCACCCAAAACCCCCATTTGTGAGTTAAGATCATCCCCTGGTTCCCCTAGTGAAATCAGGCTTAAAATGACATGTGGCGCCCCCCTGTGGATGGATCCGGGTGTGGGGTCTTGGACCCCCTCTTGGGGTCACCCCCAAGCCGGCCAAGGGCACCCAAAACCCCCATGTGTGAGGTAAGAGCCTCCCCTGGTTCTCCTAGTGTCCGCCGGCGGTTTACCATATGGGGGTGTCTGACCACCACCCCAATCCGAGAAAAGTGCATCAAAATCGGCCTCCGTGAGCCAGGAGTCGGTCCCTGGTTCTCATAGTGTCAACCGGATGATTTCCATATGGGGGTGTCTGACCACCAACCCAATCCGAGAAAAGTGCATCAAAATCGGCCTTCCGGGAGCCAGGAGTCGGTCCCTGGTTCTCATAGTGTCAACCGGATGGTTTCCATATGGGGGTGTCTGACCACCAACCCAATCCGAGAAAAGTGCATCAAAATCGGCCTTCCGGGAGCCAGGAGTCGGTCCCTGGTTCTCATAGTGTCAACCGGATGATTTCCATATGGGGGTGTCTGACCACCAACCCAATCCGAGAAAAGTGCATCAAAATCGGCCTCCGTGAGCCAGGAGTCGGTCCCTGGTTCTCATAGTGTCAACCGGATGATTTCCATATGGGGGTGTCTGACCACCAACCCAATCCGAGAAAAGTGCATCAAAATCGGCCTTCCGGGAGCCAGGAGTCGGTCCCTGGTTCTCCTAATGTCAACCGGATGATTTCCATATGGGGGTGTCTGACCACCAACCCAATCCGAGAAAAGTGCATCAAAATCGGCCTTCCGGGAGCCAGGAGTCGGTCCCTGGTTCTCATAGTGTCAACCGGATGATTTCCATATGGGGGTGTCTGACCACCAACCCAATCCGAGAAAAGTGCATCAAAATCGGCCTCCGTGAGCCAGGAGTCGGTCCCTAGTTCTCATAGTGTCAACCGGATGATTTCCATATGGGGGTGTCTGACCACCAACCCAATCCGAGAAAAGTGCATCAAAATCGGCCTTCCGGGAGCCAGGAGTCGGTCCCTGGTTCTCATAGTGTCAACCGGATGGTTTCCATATGGGGGTGTCTGACCACCAACCCAATCCGAGAAAAGTGCATCAAAATCGGCCTTCCGGGAGCCAGGAGTCGGTCCCTGGTTCTCCTAATGTCAACCGGATGATTTCCATATGGGGGTGTCTGACCACCAACCCAATCCGAGAAAAGTGCATCAAAATCGGCCTTCCGGGAGCCAGGAGTCGGTCCCTGGTTCTCCTAATGTCAACCGGATGATTTCCATATGGGGGTGTCTGACCACCAACCCAATCCGAGAAAAGTGCATCAAAATCGGCCTTCCGGGAGCCAGGAGTCGGTCCCTGGTTCTCATAGTGTCAACCGGATGGTTTCCATATGGGGGTGTCTGACCACCAACCCAATCCGAGAAAAGTGCATCAAAATCGGCCTTCCGGGAGCCAGGAGTCGGTCCCTGGTTCTCCTAATGTCAACCGGATGATTTCCATATGGGGGTGTCTGACCACCAACCCAATCCGAGAAAAGTGCATCAAAATCGGCCTTCCGGGAGCCAGGAGTCGGTCCCTGGTTCTCCTAATGTCAACCGGATGATTTCCATATGGGGGTGTCTGACCACCAACCCAATCCGAGAAAAGTGCATCAAAATCGGCCTTCCGGGAGCCAGGAGTCGGTCCCTGGTTCTCATAGTGTCAACCGGATGGTTTCCATATGGGGGTGTCTGACCACCAACCCAATCCGAGAAAAGTGCATCAAAATCGGCCTTCCGGGAGCCAGGAGTCGGTCCCTGGTTCTCATAGTGTCAACCGGATGGTTTCCATATGGGGGTGTCTGACCACCAACCCAATCCGAGAAAAGTGCATCAAAATCGGCCTTCCGGGAGCCAGGAGTCGGTCCCTGGTTCTCATAGTGTCAACCGGATGGTTTCCATATGGGGGTGTCTGACCACCAACCCAATCCGAGAAAAGTGCATCAAAATCGGCCTTCCGTGAGGCAGGAGTCGGCCCCTGGTTCTCCTGTTGTCAACCGGATGATTTCCATATGGGGGTGTCTGACCACCACCCCAATCCGAAAAAAGTGCATCAAATCGGCCTTCCGTGAGCCAGGAGTCGGTCCCTGGTTCTCCTGGTGTCCGCCGGCGGACAACCATGTTGGGGTGTCTGACCACCAACCCA
>NW_028156950.1:0-5000 GCF_964263955.1 Coregonus lavaretus | reverse complement strand
GTTACCAGGTACGATGAGCTTGTTTTGGGTTACCAGGTACGCGTGGTTCCTGAAGGCCGGGCTTAAGACTACTTTGTGTCCGCGGGAGGGGTGCTTAAGAGTGGGTGCCCCGGTTCGCCTGGTGGTCGTGGTTCTGGAGCCCAGGCCACCCAGGGAGTGAGCTGCAGTCTCAGGCCGAGTGAGAGATGGTTTGAGCGGGCATGGAGTGTGGGCCTGGAGGCATGGAGGTCGGAGAGGCATGGAGGTCGAGGGAGTGAGCTGCAGTCTCAGTCCGAGTGAGAGATGGTTTGAGCGGACACGGAGTGTGGGCCTGGAGGCATGGAGGTCGGGGACGCCCATGCAGTGAGCTGCAGTCTCAGTCCGAGTGAGAGATGGTTTGAGCGGACACAGAGTGTGGGCCTGGAGGCATGGAGGTCGGGGACGCCCATGCAGTGAGCTGCAGTCTCAGTCCGAGTGAGAGATGGTTTGAGCGGACACGGAGTGTGGGCCTGGAGGCATGGAGGTCGGGGAGGCCCATGCAGTGAGCTGCAGTCTCAGTCCGAGTGAGAGATGGTTTGAGCGGACACGGAGTGTGGGCCTGGAGGCATGGAGGTCGGGGAGGCCCATGCAGTGAGCTGCAGTCTCAGTCCGAGTGAGAGATGGTTTGAGCGGACACAGAGTGTGGGCCTGGAGGCATGGAGGTCGGGGACGCCCATGCAGTGAGCTGCAGTCTCAGTCCGAGTGAGAGATGGTTTGAGCGGACACGGAGTGTGGGCCTGGAGGCATGGAGGTCGGGGACGCCCATGCAGTGAGCTGCAGTCTCAGTCCGAGTGAGAGATGGTTTGAGCGGACACGGAGTGTGGGCCTGGAGGCATGGAGGTCGGGGAGGCCCATGCAGTGAGCTGCAGTCTCAGTCCGAGTGAGAGATGGTTTGAGCGGACACAGAGTGTGGGCCTGGAGGCATGGAGGTCGGGGACGCCCATGCAGTGAGCTGCAGTCTCAGTCCGAGTGAGAGATGGTTTGAGCGGACACGGAGTGTGGGCCTGGAGGCATGGAGGTCGGGGACGCCCATGCAGTGAGCTGCAGTCTCAGTCCGAGTGAGAGATGGTTTGAGCGGACACGGAGTGTGGGCCTGGAGGCATGGAGGTCGGGGAGGCCCATGCAGTGAGCTGCAGTCTCAGTCCGAGTGAGAGATGGTTTGAGCGGACACAGAGTGTGGGCCTGGAGGCATGGAGGTCGGGGACGCCCATGCAGTGAGCTGCAGTCTCAGTCCGAGTGAGAGATGGTTTGAGCGGACACGGAGTGTGGGCCTGGAGGCATGGAGGTCGGGGACGCCCATGCAGTGAGCTGCAGTCTCAGTCCGAGTGAGAGATGGTTTGAGCGGACACGGAGTGTGGGCCTGGCCTGGAGGCATGGAGGTCGGGGACGCCATGCAGTGAGCTGCAGTCTCAGTCCGAGTGAGAGATGGTTTGAGCGGGCAGGGAGTGTGGGCTTGGTGGTCGTGGTTCTGGAGCCCAGGCCATCCAGGGAGTGAGCTGCAGTCTGAGGCCGAGTGAGAGAGGGTTTGAGTGGGCAGGGAGTGTGGGCTTGGTGGTCGTGGTTCTGGAGCCCAGGCCATCCAGGGAGTGAGCTGCAGTCTGAGGCCGAGTGAGAGAGGGTTTGAGTGGGCAGGGAGTGTGGGCTTGGTGGTCGTGGTTCTGGAGCCCAGGCCATCCAGGGAGTGAGCTGCAGTCTCAGGCCGAGTGAGAGAGGGTTTCACTGGGCATGGAGTGTAGAGATGGAGGCAATGAGCTCCAGAGGTCACAAAGGTCAATGTGGGCCTGCATGGCTGTCAGCAGGGCCACAGAGAGAAGGCCCAAGTGAATAGGTGTGTCTGTGTGAGTGAGTGAACCTGTCTCATAGGGGGGCAGAGCAGGCATCCCCTTTGGGGGCTGTCTGCTCTGTCCCCCTTTTTTTTTGGCCTCCTATACCTCTGGAGGTCAAGGGAGTAAGCTGTACTCTCAAGCCCATGTGAGAGAGGCTTTTAATGGGAAGAGAGAGTTTAAAAAGAGGCATGGAGCTCCAGAGGTCACAAAGGTCAATGTGGGCCTGCATGGATGTCAGCAGGGCATGAGGGAGAAGGCCCAAGTGAATAGGTGTGTCTGTGTGAGTGAGTGAACCTGTCTCATAGGGGGGCAGAGCAGGCATCCCCTTTGGGGGCTGTCTGCTCTGTCCCCCTTTTTTTTTTGGCCTCCTATACCTCTGGAGGTCAAGGGAGTAAGCTGTACTCTCAAGCCCATGGGAGAGAGGGTTTTAATAGGGAGAGAGTGATTAAAAAGAGGCATGGTGCTCCAGGGGAGTGAGCTGTACTCTCATGCCCATGGGAGATGCCCTTTACTAGGCAGGGAGTTTAGAACAAGGTGCATGGAGCTCCAGAGGTCACAAAGGTCAATGTGGGCCTGCATGGATGTCAGCAGGGCATGAGGGAGAAGGCCCAAGTGAATAGGTTTGTCTGTGTGTGTCTGTGTGAGTGAGTGAGTGAGTGTGTGTGTGAACCTTTCCCACAGGAGGGCAGCACTGTGCAGGCAGCTCCAATGGAGGCTGGCTGCTCTGTGCCCATGTATTATTTGTTCTCTCTCTCTCTCTCTCTCCCCTTTCTTCTGGCCTGCTGGGTCACTTTTGTGTGTGGAGGGCTGGACTCTGTCTCACCCATCCCAGCCATGGGCACCCAGAATGCCCATGTGTGAGTCAGGAGCCCTCCCCTGGTTCTCCTAGTGAAAATGACCTGTGGCGCCCCCCTGTGGATGGATCTTGGTGGGGGTGCTTGGACCCCTTCTTGGGGTCTCCTCCAAGCCAGCCATGCCGACCATGGGCACCCAAAACCCCCATGTGTGAGTGAACAGCCTCCCCAGTGTACCCATAGTGAAATCAGGCTTAAAGTGACCTGTGGCGCCCCCCTGTGGATGGATCTTGGTGGGGGTGCTTGGACCCCTTCTTGGGGTCTCCTCCAAGCCAGCCATGCCGACCATGGGCACCCAAAACCCCCATGTGTGAGGAACAGCCTCCCCAGTGTACCCATAGTGAAATCAGGCTTAAAGTGACCTGTGGCGCCCCCCTGTGGATGGATCTTGGTGGGGGTGCTTGGACCCCTTCTTGGGGTCTCCTCCAAGCCAGCCATGCCGACCATGGGCACCCAAAACCCCCATGTGTGAGTGAACAGCCTCCCCAGTGTACCCATAGTGAAATCAGGCTTAAAGTGACCTGTGGCGCCCCCCTGTGGATGGATCTTGGTGGGGGTGCTTGGACCCCTTCTTGGGGTCTCCTCCAAGCCAGCCATGCCGACCATGGGCACCCAAAACCCCCATGTGTGAGTGAACAGCCTCCCCAGTGTACCCATAGTGAAATCAGGCTTAAAGTGACCTGTGGCGCCCCCCTGTGGATGGATCTTGGTGGGGGTGCTTGGACCCCTTCTTGGGGTCTCCTCCAAGCCAGCCATGCCGACCATGGGCACCCAAAACCCCCATGTGTGAGTGAACAGCCTCCCCAGTGTACCCATAGTGAAATCCGGCCTAAAGTGACCTGTGGCGCCCCCCTGTGGATGGATTCGGCTGTGGGTGCTTGGACCCCTTCTTGGGGTCTCCCCCAAGCTGGCCATGCCGACCATGGGCACCCAAAACCCCCATGTGTGAGTGAACAGCCTCCCCTGGGTCCCCATAGTGAAATCCGGCCTAAAGTGACCTGTGGCGCCCCCCTGTGGATGGATTCGGCTGTGGGTGCTTGGACCCCTTCTTGGGGTCTCCCCCAAGCTGGCCATGCCGACCATGGGCACCCAAAACCCCCATGTGTGAGTGAACAGCCTCCCCTGGGTCCCCATAGTGAAATCCGGCCTAAAGTGACCTGTGGCGCCCCCCTGTGGATGGATCTGGATGGGGGTGCTTGGACCCCTTCTTGGGGTCTCCTCCAAGCCAGCCATGCCGACCATGGGCACCCAAAACCCCCATGTGTGAGTGAACAGCCTCCCCTGGGTCCCCATAGTGAAATCAGGCTTAAAATGACATGTGGCGCCCCCCTGTGGATGGATCCGGCTGTGGGGTCTTGTACCCCCTCTTGGGGTCACCCCCAAGCCGGCCATGGGCACCCAAAACCCCCATGTGTGAGTGAACAGCCTCCCCTGTGTCCCCATAGTGAAATCAGGCCTAAAGTGACATGTGGCGCCCCCCTGTGGATGGATCCGGGTGGGGGTGCTTGGACCCCCTCTTGGGGTCTCCCCCAAGCCATGGGCAGCCAAATCCCCCATTTGTGAGTTAAGATCATCCCCTGGTTCCCCTAGTGAAATCAGGCCTAAAATGACCTCTGTGGCGCCCCCCTGTGGATGGATCCGGCTGTGGGGTCTTGGACCCCCTCTTGGGGTCACCCCCAAGCCAGCCATGGGCACCCAAAACCCCCATTTGTGAGTTAAGATCATCCCCTGGTTCCCCTAGTGAAATCAGGCTTAAAATGACATGTGGCGCCCCCCTGTGGATGGATCCGGGTGTGGGGTCTTGGACCCCCTCTTGGGGTCACCCCCAAGCCGGCCAAGGGCACCCAAAACCCCCATGTGTGAGGTAAGAGCCTCCCTGGTTCTCCTAGTGTCGCCGGCGGTTTACCATATGGGGGTGTCTGACCACCACCCCAATCCGAGAAAAGTGCATCAAAATCGGCCTCCGTGAGCCAGGAGTCGGTCCCTGGTTCTCATAGTGTCAACCGGATGATTTCCATATGGGGGTGTCTGACCACCAACCCAATCCGAGAAAAGTGCATCAAAATCGGCCTTCCGGGAGCCAGGAGTCGGTCCCTGGTTCTCATAGTGTCAACCGGATGGTTTCCATATGGGGGTGTCTGACCACCAACCCAATCCGAGAAAGTGCATCAAAATCGGCCTTCCGGGAGCCAGGAGTCGGTCCCTGGTTCTCATAGTGTCAACCGGATGATTTCCATATGGGGGTGTCTGACACCAACCCAATCCGAGAAAAGTGCATCAAAATCGGCCTCCGTGAGCCAGG
>NW_028156951.1:0-73872 GCF_964263955.1 Coregonus lavaretus | reverse complement strand
ACACATCTGGCACCTCAACACGCCGGTATTAGTGCTCATCATTAGTGTCTGAAACTGTCCTAACGGCCCTCTATCCTCTCATTCATTTTATGTCATTGTATAATTGTATAATCCTTGTAATTGTATGATAAACTAATAAACTATTCCCTCCTCTCTCCCCCTCAGATCCCAGAAGAGATGAGTCGCTGCAGAAACTCGTACCAGGAGCAGGCCCTGATCCCCTTGAAGCTGGAGGAGCTAGGGGGTTCCTCTGGGGGTGACGGGGGTGCTGGCGGCCCCATGGGACACAGGACCTACCTCCAGGACAGCCTGGACGCCCTCCTCAAAGAGGCCAAGGACAAGTTCAAAGGTTACGACAGCTGCTCCACGCCAGAACACGCCGAGCTGGCGTACAAGAAGGTATGGATAGAGGGATGGATAGTATCTATTCACTTCTATTCTATGGAGGCTGGATCTTGTCTTTTATTATAAGTTCATGTTCACTTTATTGTCCTTATATGGAAGTTAAGTTAGTATGAAGGATGACATACATTACTTATTTTGTTGTTTAGAAAATGCTGGCATAAAGCCTAGTGTATTCCACCTCTCTCTCTCTCTCTCTCTCTCTCTCTCTCTCTCTCTCTCTCTCTCTCTCTCTCTCTCTCTCTCTCTCTCTCTCTCTCTCTCTCTCTCTCTCTCTCTCTCTCTCTCTCTCTCTCTCTCTCTCTCTCTCTCTCTCTCTCTCTCTCTCTCTCTCTCTCTCTCTCTCTCTCTCTCGTTGTGTAATGGAAAAGCACCAGTTAGTATTTCCTGTGTAGAAACAGGTCTGTGTGAAACTAGCTTGGCCCAGAGGTACCCCCACCCCCCTTACTCTGGCCCCAGGATGACATCAGCTTGTCAAGGGGCTCGCTGGACACACACACACACACACACACTGCCCAGCTTGCTCCCAAGCTAACACATCCTGTCCAGTGTAGAGGCCATCATTGTGGTTATCTCTTTGCCAATAAGCTTCCCAGTCACAAGGCCTCTTGAAGGAAGGCAGCTGACTAGTCTAAGATAAGGAGAGAGGCTTTGGGTTGTTGTGATTACAACACTGCCCTTACAGTTATGTTCCCAATCATGGTGCAAGACCTGGGCCTTCTTTCCCAGAGCCTGCGTAGCGCTAGTTTCAACATTACATCATTACAGTGTATCATTAGCATTAGCATCCAAGCTGTTTCCCCCAAAAACGTTGTTGCCCTTAAACTCGTCAATAAAATATATTTTACAGATATGTTTTTACAAAAGTATTAAAAGATTATCTCTTTCGTTTTCCGACTCTTAGGTCAACGACGGCTCGCCGCTGCGCCTATGGAAGGCGTCCGTGGAGGTGCCTGCGGGTCCTGAGGAGGTGTTGACGCAGGTCCTCCGGGAGCAGGGGCGCTGGGACGAGGACCTGATGGAGAGCCGTGTGGTGGAGACGCTGGGCGAGCGCACAGAGGTGTATCAGTACACCAGGAACACCATGGCCCCCCACCCCACCAGAGACCACCTCGTGCTCAGGTAGAAGACTGAGGCTTTCCCTACACTCTAAAAGGGTTCTTGAAGCAATCTCCATAGAATAACCCTTTTTGGTTCTTCAACCACTCAACCAAGTATAAACACCATGGGACCACGCAGCCGTCATACCGCTCAGGAAGGAGACGCGTTCTGTCTCCTAGAGATGAACGTACTTTGGTGTGAAAAGTGCAAATCAATCCCAGAACAACAGCAAAGTACCTTGTGAAGATGCTGGAGGAAACAGGTACAAAAGTATCTATATCCACAGTAAAACGAGTCCTACAGTGGGGAAAAAAAGTATTTAATCAGCCAACAATTGTGCAAATTCTCCCACTTAAAAAGATGAGAGAGGCCTGTAATTTTCATCATATGTACACGTCAACTATGACAGACAAATTGAGAGAAAGAAAATCCAGAAAATCACATTGTAGGATTTTTAATGAATTTATTTGCAAATTATGGTGGAAAATAAGTATTTGGTCACCTACAAACAAGCAAGATTTCTGGCTCTCACAGACCTGTAACTTCTTCTTTAAGAGGCTCCTCTGTCCTCCACTCGTTACCTGTATTAATGGCACCTGTTTGAACTTGTTATCAGTATAAAAGACACCTGTCCACAACCTCAAACAGTCACACTCCAAACTCCACTATGGCCAAGACCAAAGAGCTGTCAAAGGACACCAGAAACAAAATTGTAGACCTGCACCAGGCTGGGAAGACTGAATCTGCAATAGGTAAGCAGCTTGGTTTGAAGAAATCAACTGTGGGAGCAATTATTAGGAAATGGAAGACATACAAGACCACTGATAATCTCCCTCGATCTGGGGCTCCACGCAAGATCTCACCCCGTGGGGTCAAAATGATCACAAGAACGGTGAGCAAAAATCCCAGAACCACACGGGGGGACCTAGTGAATGACCTGCAGAGAGCTGGGACCAAAGTAACAAAGCCTACCATCAGTAACACACTACGCCGCCAGGGACTCAAATCCTGCAGTGCCAGACGTGTCCCCCTGCTTAAGCCAGTACATGTCCAGGCCCGTCTGAAGTTTGCTAGAGCGCATTTGGATGATCCAGAAGAGGATTGGGAGAATGTCATATGGTCAGATGAAACCAAAATATAACATTTTGGTAAAAACTCAACTCGTCGTGTTTGGAGGACAAAGAATGCTGAGTTGCATCCAAAGAACACCATACCTACTGTGAAGCATGGGGGTGGAAACATCATGCTTTGGGGCTGTTTTTCTGCAAAGGGACCAGAACGACTGATCCGTGTAAAGGAAAGAATGAATGGGGCCATGTATCGTGAGATTTTGAGTGAAAACCTCCTTCCATCAGCAAGGGCATTGAAGATGAAACGTGGCTGGGTCTTTCAGCATGATAATGATCCCAAACACACGGCCCGGGCAACGATGGAGTGGCTTCGTAAGAAGCATTTCAAGGTCCTGGAGTGGCCTAGCCAGTCTCCAGATCTCAACCCCATAGAAAATCTTTGGAGGGAGTTGAAAGTCTGTGTTGCCCAGCGACAGCCCCAAAACATCACTGCTCTAGAGGAGATCTGCATGGAGGAATGGGCCAAAATACCAGCAACAGTGTGTGAAAACCTTGTGAAGACTTACAGAAAACGTTTGACCTGTGTCATTGCCAACAAAGGGTATATAACAAAGTATTGAGACACTTTTGTTATTGACCAAATACTTATTTTCCACCATAATTTGCAAATAAATTCATTAAAAATCCTACAATGTGATTTTCTGGAGAAAAAAAATCTCATTTTGTCTGTCATAGTTGACGTGTACCTATGATGAAAATTACAGGCCTCTCTCATCTTTTTAAGTGGGAGAACTTGCACAATTGGTGGCTGACTAAATACTTTTTTCCCCCACTGTATATCGACATAACCTGAACGGCCGCTCAGCAAGGAAGAAGCCACTGCTCCAAAACCGCCATAAAAAAGCCAGACTACGGTATGTGATGTGAATATATTGAAGCAACATCTCAAGACATCAGTCAGGAAGTTAAAGCTTGGTCGCAAATGGGTCTTCCAAATGGACAATGACCCCAAGCATACTTCCAAAGTTGTGGCAAAATGGCTTAAGGACAACAAAGTCAAGGGTTTGGAGTGGCCATCACAAAGTCCTGACCTCAGTCCTATAGAACATTTGTGGGCAGAACTGAAAAAGCGTGTGCGAGCAAAGGAGGCCTACAAACCTGATTCAGTTACACCAGCTCTGTCAGGAGGAATGGGCCAAAATTCACCCAACTTATTGTGGGAAGCTTGTGGAAGGCTACCCAAAACATTTGACCCAAGTTAAACAATTTAAAGGCAACGCTACCAAATACTAATTGAGTGTATTTAAACTTCTGACCCACTGGGAATGTGATGAAAGAAATAAAAGCTGAAATAAATCATTCTCTCTTCTATTATTCTGACATTTCACATTCTTACAATAAAGGGGTGATCCTACCTGACCTAAGACAGGGACTTTTTACTAGGATTAAATGTCAGGAATTGTGAAAAACTGAGTTTAAATGTATTTGGCTAAGGTGTATGTAAACTTCCGACTTCAACTGTACCTTCCCACGCCTTGGATATCACCTTTTTGTGTTGTTTGTTTCATTCATTCATTCATTCATTATTTATTTCCTTCTTTCATGCCTTTCATAAAACAACTCTTCTTCTCTCTACTTCAGGATGTGGGTGACAGACCTACCTAAGGGAGCGTGTGCGTTGGTGTCTACCTCAGTGGACCATGACGGGGCAGCGTTACTGGGTGTGCGGGCCAATGTGCTCACCTCACGTTACTTCATCGAGCCCTGCGGCAGCAATAAGTCCCGCCTCACACACATCTCCAGGGTCGACTGCAGGTGAGTCAGCTGACCCAGTAGAATAGAACCAGTAGAATAGAACCAGTATAATAGAACCAGTATAATAGAACCAGTAGAACTCAACTAGTAGAACCAGTTGAATAGAACCAGTAGAATAGAACCAATAGGATAGGAACAGTAGAAGTCAACTAATAGAACCAGTAGAATAGAACCAGTAGAATAGAACCAGTAGAATAGAACCAGTAGAATAGAACCAGTAGAACTAGAGGGGAGCTTTAAATCAAAGTAACTCTGTGAGCCTGGTCTGAAACTAAAACATCTCCTCTCTAAATCAAAGTAACTCTGGTCTGATGCTTAAACATCTCCTCTCTAAATCAAAGTAACTCTGGTCTGATACTAAAGAGTGACCCCTCTCCGTCTCTCTGTTTCCAGGGGTCGGTTCCCAGAGTGGTACAATAAACTGTATGGAAACCTGTGTGCCAGCGAGGTGGTGCGGATACGCCAGTCCTTCACCACCCAGATGGATAAGGGAGGGACAGGCAGCTCCGCTTGACTTGGGGACCAAAGTCACAAGAAGGGTCGACACCCTGGACCCCGAAAGACTCTCTATGCACCCCCCACCTCACCCCCTAATTCGCTACAGCCCTGATGCTGGTTGGGGTTGACTGGGGAGGACAACCCATTGGCTCATTGACATGATTCAAGCTCTCGACAGACTGACCGTTGTGTCCTGGACAGAGAGACTTTGAACAGACTTTGTCGTCATCCGTAGACTGTCATCATCGACCAGGTGGTGTTACTGCCTCCGAGGGGTCATGCTAGGACAGGAACGAACATGGACCCTCAAAGTTCTTTCAGAGTTGTGTTATGGTTGTTGTGCTAAGTGGTGCGTGGCGGGCCGCACCACCAAAGTAAATGCGTCTGAAATGGAAGTAGGGTGTTACTCATCCCAAAAAGCATAATACCTTTACAGAGAGGATGTGACATCACCGTCACAGGATGTGATGTCACGGTTTAGTAAAAAGAGACAATCTATAGGGAAGGGGGAGCTTCTGAGAAGAGAGAAGGTTAGTGTGTGTGCGTGTGTGTGTGTGTGTAACGAATGGTTGATTAATTAGACATATTTAATGCACTGGCTCCCAGCTGCACTATAGTGTGTATATACTATATCCTGCACCTGTTCATGTTTCCTTTTCCTGTTTCCTGTGTGTGTGTGTGTGTGTGTGTGTGTGTGTGTGTGTGTGTGTGTGTGTGTGTGTGTGTGTGTGTGTGTGTGTGTGTGTGTGTGTGTGTGTGTGTGTGTGTACGCGTGGACAAGTGTTTTTATCCTGTTACAGCAGAGGCAATGTCCGCAACATTGCTTTCAGGAAGATAATGTATCATTCGATGGATGGAGAATGGATGGATAATATGGGCTAACAGTTGTGTGAATGTATTGAAAATATGCAATATCTGAGTTTGGATTGATAAGTGGGGTATGGTGAGTTGATATTTGGTTAAATGACAGTAAGGAAAGCTAGCTAGAGTGGGTTTAGATGATGGAACAGAAGCAAAATGGTGGCCGGAACACCAATTGGTTGAGAGGGTTAAAGTCGCCCCAAAAACTAAAATGGAGACTTAGATTCTGATGGACCAAATTTTTAGTCAAAACAAAGCTTAAAGAAAGCAGACAGTCACAGAGAATTTTGACTGATTTCACTGCTTAAAAAAGAGCACAGAGAATACTCAACAATCAACATGGCTAGGATTTCAAAATGGCCGCCATTTGTAGGCTAAACATTGATTAAAGGAACACTTCCTGTTATTACTTTTGTAGTACGATGTACACAAGAGCAGTCAAGATAGTATTCTGCTTCACCAAAAACCCAGCGGGGGGAAAGAAAAACAGAAAAAGAAGTGAAGAAATGAATAGAAAACAAAGAAAAGAGAAGGTCCTTTTATAAAGGTGTGGGATTTTACAGGTTTTACTGTAAACAGAGGAGAAGAAAGTGCAGAGAAAGTTTGTATGGTTTAAGGAAGGAAAAATAATCTATATGTGCAGGTTTCTTTTCTGCATGTGTGTCTGTCTGTTTGTGTTACCTTAAATGAAGTAGAAGACTAATAGCAACATCCAGGCCGGATTTGGGCACCGTGTTCAAAATGATACATTCTCTGTTCAGTGTATGACTCATTTGCTAAGCCATTGTGTCGTTTTGTTAAACGTGTGTGTACATTGTTTGTATGCTGCCAAATATGAGTATGACAATGACAGTTAATTTAAAGCCTCAATATATTTATACCTCAGATATGTTTTTTGTACCGTGTTTATTTTATTGTAAATGTTACGCTTAAGTTACAGAAATTAGAAATGTGTTTTATATTTTGTATTATTAATATTATTTCTGTACAGATTAATCACGGTCAAGTGCACTATTAAATGTATTAAACAAAGTGTTGTCTTAGTTGGGTCATGGGCTGGTGGTTTGAAATGTTGAGAGTTCAGGTGGATTGTAGTTGTTGACTTGGTTTCTGATGTCATTTAAAATGATCATGCATTTTACAATGGTCTCATGTAGGCTGCCACCCAAATTGGCTACAGTATAGTATGACAGTTATAGTGATGAAGTGCCCCTTTAAGGAGTGCCATAAGCAATACACAATTGGCCAAACTTTGGTTTTGTAGTAACTCTGAAATCCTCTATCGTGGCTCTGATAGTTTGTTGGAGTCTAAATTCTTTCTCAGACAGAGAGCTTAGCCTAGGGTCATACTGTACCCTGCCCCTGGATTACCTCTCTCCCTTCCTCTCCTCTCCCTCTCCCTCTCCCTCTCCCTCTCCCTCTCCCTCTCCCTCTCCCTCTCTCTCTCTCTCTCTCTCTCCCTTCCTCCCCTCTCCCTTCTTCTCTCTCTCTCTCTCTCTCTCTCTCTCTCTCTCTCTCTCTCTCTCTCTCTCTATCTCCCCCTCTCTCTCTCTCTCTCTCTCTCTCTCTCTCTCTCTCTCTCTCTCTCTCTCTCTCTCTCTCTCTCTCTCTCTCTCTCTCCTCTCTCTCTCTCTCTCTCCCCCTCTCTCTCTCTCTCTCTCTCTCTCCCTCTCGCTCGCTCTCCCTCCCTCTCGCTCTCTCTCCCTCTCACACTCTCTCTCTCTTTCTCCCTCTCTCTCTCTCCTCACAAACAACATGTACAGTAGAGAGAGTGAGAGAGGGCCGGAGAAAGGCGGACAGGCAGGCGGGCAGGCAGCAGGCAGTGGCTTGATTGGTACATAGATGGTGATCTCACTCACAGTCCGTCTTATATAACTGGTTCATATGGCAGGGGTGGACAAAGGGTCTGTTGTGACCACAGCTGGAGGGGGTGGACGGTCACAGGGTCTGAGGCTGTGCGGAGGGGGGGCTCGGACCTCCCTAGCGTTCCTCTCACATGCCGTTCAAGCCAGCAGGGGCCATCTGTGGGCTTGGTTGGGTTTGCGCTTCTTCCCACCATACACACACACACACACACACACACACATTGGGCTCTCACTGGGCAGCTCACACACACACTTACAGTTTGTATTTCATGTACACATTCTCAGAGACACACACACATCCTCAAATGCTGTATAAACATGTTGGGTCTACACACGTTTGGTACACACAGGCATTTGATACACATACAGTACCAGTCAAAAGTTCTAGAACACCTTCTCATTCAAGGGTTTTTCTTTATTTGTTTTTACTATGTTCTACATTGTAGAATAATAGTGAAGACATCAAAACTATGAAATAACACATATGGTAAACAAATCAAAACATATTTTATATTTGAGATTCTTCAAATAGCCACCCTTTGCCTCGATGACAGCTCTGAACACTGTGTGTAGTGTATGTTGGATCAATGCGGTGTACAAAAAAAAATATATATAGTAATTTATGATAAGGCAACAAGAGTGGAAGAAATGTTTCTTACACATAGGGTGCATCCTTTATGGCACCCTATGGGCCCTGGGCAAAAGTAGTGCACTAAATAGGGAATAAGATGCCATTTGGGATTCTAACACACTATGCCTTCACAGGAGCACACACGTGTACTGTGCACACAGAGGGATTTGCCACACGTGTACTGTGCACACAGAGGGATTTGCCACACGTGTACTG
The DNA here is from genome assembly GCF_964263955.1 of Coregonus lavaretus. NCBI lineage: Eukaryota > Metazoa > Chordata > Actinopteri > Salmoniformes > Salmonidae > Coregonus > Coregonus lavaretus. The sequence continues at coordinate 65,413 of NW_028156951.1, read as the reverse complement.
TACACACAGAGGGATTTGCCACACGTGTACTGTGCAAGAACAGAAATGACATGCACAAACTTGCATGAACACCCACATACCCTGTACTCTAAATCTAGATAATGTGCAGATATTATACAGTGCACGGCAGCACATCCTTCTCAACAACAACCCTCAGTCACGTGGACAACATGAGCTTTCCACATTCTCTTCTGAAGTGTTTCTGCGAAACCAGAGCTAAAATAGAGCTTCCAACTCACACACACACACACACACACACACACACACACATATTACCCTGTGTGGTTGTGTGTGTGTGTGTGTGCGTGCGTGTGCGTGTGTGTGTGCATCTATCTAGGTATGCGTCTATGTGTATGTGCGTGTATCTATGCGTCCAAGTATGTGTGTGTCTGCTAGGAACCGAGACATCTCTGAGGCGGCCCCGGACCAGAGAAGACCTGACCTAGAGTTAGCATCAGGGACACGTTCCGGACAGATCCTTTGAGAATCTGCGGAGGAGGGTTCCCACATTGATAAACGTATGGAGAGGGGGAGAAAGAGGAGTGGATGACGGAGGAAAAGTGTGTGGGAGAGACATCGTAATAAAACAACTAAGAATTCCTCTAGTTCTAACGTTACCTCATGTTGTGAAACCTGAGGTGCAGGGTTGGGGTCAATTCCATTTAAATTCCAGTCAATTCTGTGAGTAAGCTGAAATTCCAATTATCGTTAATGCTTGTCAATGGAGGAAAATGTGGAATTGGAATTTGGTTTATTTTCTGAATTGACTGGAATTGAAATGGAATTGACCCCAACCCTGCTGAGGTGTGTTCAGTGAGATAAAATGTTCAGAAATGTTGTAAACAGAAATATAATGAATAGAGCTGACACCTCAGCAGGGTTGGGGTCAATTCCATTTCAATTCCAGTCAATTCAGAAAATAAACCAAATTCCAATTCCACAGTCGTATCTTTTCTACACAATATATATACACTACCGTTCAAAAGTTTGGGGTCACTTAGAAATGTCCTTGTTTTCGAAAGAAAATCACTTTTTTTGTTAATTGAAATAACATCAAATTGATCAGAAATACAGTGTAGACATTGTTAATGTTGTAAATGGCTATTGTAGCTGGAAACAGCTGATTTTTAATGGAATATCTACATAGGCGTACAGAGGCCCATTATCAGCAACCATCAGTCCTGTGTTCCAATGGCACATTGTGTTTCTAATCCAAGTTTATCATTTTAAAAGCTAATCGATCATTAGAAAACCCTTTTGCAATTATGTTAGCACAGCTGAAAACTGTTGAGCTGATTAAAGAAGCAATACAACGGGCCTTCTTGAGACTAGTTGAGTATCTGGAGCATCAGCAGTTGTGGGTTCGATTACAGGCTCAAAATGGCCAGAAACAAATAACTTTATTCTGAAACTCGTCAGTCTATTCTTGTTCTGAGAAATTAAGGCTATTCCATACGAGAAATTGCCAAGAAACTGAAGATCTCGTACAACGCTGTGTACTGCTCCCTTCACAGAACAGCGCTACTGATTCTAACCAGAATAGAAAGAGGAGTGGGAGGCCCCGGTGCACAACTGAGCAAGAGGACAAATACATTAGAGTGTCTAGTTTGAGAAACAGACGCCTCACAGGTCCTCAACTGGCAGCTTCATTAAATAGTACCTGCAAAACACCAGTCTCAACGTCAACAGTGAAGAGGCGACTCCGGGATGCTGACCTTCTAGACAGAGTTGCAAAGAAAAAGCCATATCTCAGTCTGTCCAATAAAAAGAAAAGATGGGCGAAAGATCACAGACACTGGACAAATGAAGATTGTAAAAAAAGTGCTATGGACAGACGAATCGAAGTTTGAGGTGTTCGGATCACAAAGAAGAACATTTGTGAGATGCAGACCAAATGAAAAAAAGCTGGAGGAGTGCTTGATGCCATCTGTCAAGCATGGTGGAGGCAATGTGATGGTCTGGGGGTGCTTTGGTGGTGGTAAAGTGGGAGATTTGTACAGGGTAAAAGGGAAGAAGGAAGGCTATCACTCCATTTTGCAACGCCATGCCATACCCTGTGGACGGCACTTGATTGGAGCCAATTTCCTCCTACAACAGGACAATGACCCAAAGGACAGCTCCAAACTATGCAATACCTATTTAGGGACGAAGCAGTCAGCTGGTATTCTGTCTATAATGGAGTGGCCAGCACAGTCACCGGATCTCAACCATATTGAGCTGTTGTGGGAGCAGCTTGACTGTATGGTACGTAAGAAGTGCCCATCAAGCCAATCCAACTTGTGGGAGGTGCTTCAGGAAGCATGGGGTGAAATCTCTTCAGATTACCTCAACAAATTCACAACTAGAATGCCAAAGGTCTGCAAGGCTGTAATTGCTACAAATGGAGGATTCTTTGACGAAAGCAAAGTTTGAAGGACACAATTATTATTTCAATTAAAAATCATTATTTCTAACCTTGTCAATGACTACATTTCCTATTCATTTTGCTATATTTCCTATTCAAACTAATTTCATGTATGTTTTCATGGAAAACAAGGACATTTCTAAGTGACCCCAAACTTTTGAACGGTAGTGTATATCTGAATGTTCTGTACTGTTCTGTACCCTCCTGAACAGGTTCCCCTTCTCCAGGGGTGAATTCAGCAGGACAAAACGTTTTGGTACTTTCAGATAGAAAAATTTCATGAAGAAGAAACATGCCTCTCCGACATGTCGCCCAAGGAATCACGTCAGCACTATTAATGGAATTTCTATCTGCAACGTTTGACAACGTTTGGCAACTGAACGTGGCCCAGTCATTGAAGTTACAGGTGTCTCTCCTGATTAGCCAACAGCAACCAAATCACTAGATGGCCATGCTACAAAGAACAAATATGAGCTATATTGTCAGAGTTGATGAGTTAGTACATTAGTTATTTGTTGTTCATTTAGGGGTTAAGGTAGGGTTCGGCTATTTCTAAGGTGGTGACAGCCTAGCCTGGGTGCCAGTCTGTTTCTGCTCTGTTGCCAACTCCTTATGGAATTGTAATGCCAAACATGTTTAGCTTGACAATGACAATGACAATGAAGTCCAGGCTGGCTACTGACCAGGCTAGTGACTGCCAGTTACCCTAACAGATCTGGGACCAGGCTAGTGACTGCCAGTTACCCTAACAGATCTGGGACCAGGCTAGTGACTGCCAGTTACCCTAACAGATCTGGGACCAGGCTAGTGACTGCCAGTTACCCTAACAGATCTGGGACCAGGCTAGTGACTGCCAGTTACCCTTACAGATCTGGGACCAGGCTAGTGACTGCCAGTTACCCTAACAGATCTGGGACCAGGCTAGTGACTGCCAGTTACCCTAACAGATCTGAGACCAGGCTAGTGACTGCCAGGTACCCTAACAGGTCTGGGACCAGGCTAGTGACTGCCAGGTACCCTAACAGATCTGGGACCAGGCTAGTGACTGCCAGGTACCGTAACAGATCTGGGACCAGGCTAGTGACTGCCGGGTAAAATCACTGGGGAAGCCAAGCCCCCCAAAAAGCCATATTAAAACGTATGTGTTGTGATAATTGCTTTGTTTGCTCTATAACCTGTTAGTTCATATGCCTTGTGACTGTGGTATATAGGCCTAAAGGCTGAGACAATAAGAAGACACAGTGGCAGAATAAATTAAACCACACTTTTGTTTCATCACAAAACCGGAGAGCAACATCTGTCCAGTGAAGTCCACAAAACATACTGCATGTAACAAACAGTTTGTGTGTGTGTGTGTGTGTGTGTGTGTGTGTGTGTGTGTGTGCATTCGTGCAAGTAGAAAAAAAATGTTGACTCACCCTACTTGTAGAGAAATGCCAATGCCATCCTCCTCTCTTTCATGTTGCTGAAACGGGACTGATGGCCTGATGACAAATACATTACAAACGCATGAGAAATGTGTAATGTTTTTTTAGTTTTACCCCTTTTTGTAGTTACAGTCTTGTCCCATCGCTGCAACTCTCCCATGGACTCGGGAGAGGCGAAGGTCGAGAGCCATGCGTCCTCCAAAACACGACCCCTGCCAAGCCACACTGCGTCTTGACACACTGCTCGCTTAACCCGAAAGCCAGCCGCACCAATGTGTCGGAGGAAACACCGTCCAGCTGGCGACCGAAGTCAACTTGCAGGCGCCCGGCCCGCCACAAGGAGTCCCTAGTCCCGAGCGCGATGGGAAAAGGAAATCCCAGCCGGCCAAACCCTCTCCTAACCCAGACGACGCTGGTCCAATTGTGAGTTGCCTCATGGGTCTCCAGGTCACAGCCAGCTGTGACACAGCCTGGGATCGAACCCGGGTCTGTAGTGACGCCTCACTACTCAGGAGGCCAAGAAATATGTATTGTTGTGACAACAGGAATTATCAGTGATGATGACAGGGTATGTGTCAACATGAAAAAAATGTTTTACATGAAAGTTGTCTTAAAGTTTACATAATAATATTATAATCCATTCTAGGGCTCTAACGCACGTACACAGATACACACACACGAACACACACCCCAGTGACTTCATGTCCCAAATGTGGCCCACCTGGCTCTGATCCCTCTCCCCCAGCCAGCTCTCCGCTGGGCGGCCAGACAGACTGGTGGTGTTCCAGTCAGTGTCTGGACATGATCTCTAAATGGCTTTTCTGTGGGCAGAGACAGAGAGACGGAAATTCAACATTAGTACTCATTGACTCATTCTCTTTGAGCCACCGTTTGACTATTTCAGGCCCTTAGGCGTAGAGTCAAACCAAGGTACAGCATCATCAACATGGAAAGACACGTCCCAGATTCAAAGACAACCACATAGCCCAGAGGTTATTCAAATCTCAAACCCAGTTGTCGAGGTACACAGTTAGAACAACTAGTTATAGCCTTCCGCCAAGACTGTAATTGGTGGAATGAGGTGAGTGATTGACTGGCGGTAACAAAAGTTCCCCAACAGGCCCTCTGCGGATAAGATTTACCACCACTGGGGTAAGATTGATTTCAACCTGAGCAAGGGCTTCAGGAATGAGGCTACACTACTGTCTAGTGGCCGTTGTAAGCAACTACAAGACCCTGACACCAGCATGATCCAACATAATGTGCTGAACAAGTTAAAGTAAGCTAGAACATGATATTTTTGATTCAAACGGTAATTTATCATACTTGCAAAATAGAAATAATAGTGTTAAGCTAATATTCATATTATCAATAACGGTCATATTCATGATTAAACTGATTTGGAGGACTTGTGTAGAAATTGTTATTTTACAATAAGAACATTATAAAATAAAATAAAATCCTATATTGTATCATCTGTATCCCTTATTATCGCAGCAAATGCGATAAATTATGCAAATAGTAAATGGATAGGCTGACGACTGAGAAGGGTGCAATTGCGGCCCGCAATTCTGGGCGTTCCTTCATGTGGGCATTCCTGCATCTGCAGGAACCCCTCTTTATACTTCTATGGTCAATTCTTAAGGTAGGACATGCAGGAAGCGGCGGCACTCCAGTACAGTAGGTGGCGGTAATGCACAATAACGTTTGATGTCAACCACCAACAAACCACACAGATGAAGGGCTGGGGGTGACAACGGTAGCTAGCTAGCCGTACACCGGTAGACAATTCCTTCGCCCCCGCCTGTTGGGCAATGTTTACCCGGGGTTCGGCAGGCGTGAGCGTAGGACACTGTGTGCTCACTAGCTAGTAAGGAGGACTCCGGTACACAGCAGTCGGGGGCGACACTGTGTGCTAGCTAACTAGCAAGCTAGCTAGCACACGGCCTGGGGCGACACCGGTATAGACACTGTCCTTTGCCCCGGCAATGTTTTCCCGCAGTTCTGTTAACGGTGAGAGCAGGTGTTGGGCAAGCAGGAGCAAAGGACACTGTTTACCGGTGTTGCCCCCCACCTACAGTACACAGCAGGCGGGAGAGAAAAACTCAGATAATACTTTTATTTCCCTTTTGACCCACATTCAAAAGTGTCACACAAGCATGAAGATATCTTGCTTGAGGAAGGGGAGGGGGGCATTCCTGCAGGAACGAATTGGATGCTCGAGGCAGGGGTGTTCATGAAGAAACCAATGGGATGCTCGAGGGCGGGTGGGTTCCTGCAGGAATGCCTACATGCAGGAACGCCCCAAATTGTGGGCCGCAATAACACACTATTGCGATGACCTACCAAAACGAAAACAAAAGTAGTTCTTTGTTCGGAAGGAATCTGGAGAGGGTAGGAGTTTTTAGGTTCCTTGGGGTCTGGTTTGACACTCGAATGACATGGGCGGAGCATATTAACAGAGAAGCTTCAAAGGAAATAAAATATTGAATGTGATGCGTTGCCTGTCAGGAATAGAGTGGGGGGCAGATAGAATGGCATTGAAAATTATATATACAGTGTTGTCAAGGTCATCACCGGATTATGGAAGTGTAGCATATGGATCAGCATCTCAGACATCTTTTTTTAAAAGCTAGATGTAATCCAGGCCCAAGCCCTAAGAATATGTTGTGGAGCACTCAGGACCTCCCCGATGGCAGCGCTGCATGTAGAGTTGGGAGAGATGCTGTTAAAGTTAAGAAGACAACAGCTAACCATGACATATTGGGTAAATCTACATGGACATCAGGTCACACATCCTACAAAAAAAGGTGCTCCTAGAGTGCTGGGAGCATGATCGAAATCTGAAAACAAGTTTTGGGTGGATAGGTAGAGATGGGGTTGTTTGGGAGGGAGTTTAGCCCCTCTGTGGTTCTTCCTGCTATCCCACCTTGGTTTCTCCCTCAGCCAGTGATAGATCTAGGGTTGCTTGAGAGGGTAAGAGCTGTTGAGGAAGGAGTAGATTCAGTTGAAAGTGAACATTTAAGAACACAGTCCTATGCTTTCTTGAATATATTCACTGATGGAGCTAAGGACCCTAAAACAGGGAGGACAGGTGCAGCTTTTAGTGTTCCTGAGTTTAAGGTGGCAGTGACAAACAGGGCAACGGATCATTTATCTGTTTACACAATGGAGTTGTTGGCCATACTATTGGCTGCAGAGTGGGTGGAGGAGGTGTGGCCAGACAGGGAAGTCATCTGCTCTGACTCCTGTGCAGCACTAATGAGCTTAAATTAATGTGTGTCTTGGCGCATACAAGATGTATTGTATGAGGTTTTGCAGTGCTTGTATAGGGTGAGACAGATGGGGGTATTTGAGTTGTTCCTTGGGGTACCAGCTCATGTGGGAGTGGAGGGGAATGAGGAGGTGGATGTTCTCGCCAAGCAGGCTCTTAAACATCCTAACATTGAAATGGAATTGTCAAATCAGTAAAGCAGAAGCCAAGGGGTTAATTAAAACAGTGGTTAAAAACGTAAAAACAAATGTCAAGAGTTGTGGAACAGGGAGAGTAAGGGAAGACACCTGTATAAGATCCAGGAAAATGTGGGGGCAGGGAGGTCCTCAGGCCGAGAGAGAAGGAGGAAAGTGTAATCACAAGGCTGAGACTGGGACACACAAGGCTCAACAGGACATTGAAATTGGTAGGAAACATCCGACTGGGTGGTGTGATCATTGTCAGGAGGAGATGGAGACAGTGGAGGTGGCAGGTAGCTTAGTGGTTAAGAGCGTTGTGCCAGTAACCGAAAGGTCGCTGGTTCTAATCCCCGAGCCGACTAGGTGGAAAATCTGTCGATGTGCCCTTGAGCAAGGCATTTAACCCTAATTGCTCTGGATAAGAGCATCTGCTAAATGACTAAACATGTAAATGGAACACGTTCTATTTCAGTGCTAGCAATATGGGAGGGAAAGTGAGAGATGGTTGTTAGATTTAAGGAGTAATGGGGTTGAAGAGCCAATATTAAGTGAACTGCTGGGGAAATCTTCAGGGGATGTAGTATTTAGTTATGTATTTCACTTCCTTAGGGAGACAATGGGTAGGATTCAGACCTTCCCTGTCTCTGGTTAACACTCCAGTCCAGTTGGTGGCGGTAATGCACCTTAAAATATCCAATGAAGAAGAAGCAGAAGAAGAAGAAGAAGAAAAACGAAAGTAGTTATCTCTCCAGACAACCAACGCCCCAGGAGAAAATTATATAGTTTGGTAAATTAAGTCTATTCTATTGGAAATCTGTTTGTTTTGGGGGGGTGGCATAGGCTACTTGTTTCTTAAATCGTTTGTAACGTGTGTGATGAATGAATGTTGTTTTAATTGACGGCAATAGCCTATGAAATATACTTTTTTTATATAGGGGTGTATTCATTAGTGCACACCGTAGCAAACCACAGCAAAACGTTTTGCAACAAAGACGTGAGTTTCTTAGTAGGCTACTATTTTAGAGTAGGCTAAATCGTTTTAAACATAACATAACAATAATCCACATATTTTTTAGACATAACAATAATCCATATCTTAAAATGCTTTCAAATTCACAGATTTTGAATCCTTAGGCACAGTATGGGTTGGAAACTCCTCTACTGTCTCTTTACATTGATGGTTGGCCTTCTTGGTACGTTTTTCCTAAATTAATCATTTTAGATACAGTATGTTTATTTTTTTGTGTAAACTGGCTTCTTGATCAACATCATTGGGTGTGTTCACTGTATTAGCCTAATATCAAATATGTTGATGATTTAGTTTGGCTACAAATATGTAAACCTGATCATCCTTGTATATCTTTGCTTCCCGACAGTTTCCACTGAATGCCCCTCGATCAGTAATGGTATCATTCTTAAAACTGTGAATTTGAAGAACACTGTCAATCTCCCTTGCAATGCAACCTGTGACATTGGCATCGTTTGGAAGATTTTGGATGGTCAGGTCGTTGCCAAGATTGATCAAGGAAAATTAATTGAAGGAAACACCTTTGAGAAGAGGGTGAAAATCAACAACGACCTCTCTCTCACAATCATCTCTGCTGTGTACAATGACAAGGGTTTATATGAGTGTATCTGTCATACGCGTACTGTTGCAGATGTACACCTAGATGTTCTGGGTAAGTTGAAGAGACTTGACGAAACTTTACAAATTGAATGTTGACTGGGAACAAGAACTATGACTACTTTACTCAGGGATAGATTTGAAGAGTTTATTTCCAAAACGCTATACCCAACAGTTTTTTCATAAGAAATTAATGGTTATGGGTACCTTCATGTGTGTGTAAAATATTACTGTTCTCAGATTTTTTTATCCATAGATGTGTATGAAAATGTTATTTTTGCAAAATGCTATATATCCATTGTTTAGCTGGAATGGAATGATATGTGATTGTCTCACCTACACCTAGGTATCTTAAAGGGACACTTTGGGATTTTGGCATTGATGTCTCTGTGTCCAGTATGAAGGAAGTTAGAGGTAGTTCTGCGAGCCAATGCAAATGCTATATATCCGCCTCTCAGAGAAATAAGTAGTTCTACTATGTTTTACAGTCAAATGTAACAAAGAACTACATTTTTTTAAACAAAAAATTTACAAATTCATTAATTTGTGACATCAGTATTTAAAAATAATAACAATACAGTAATATGAGATCTGTACGTAAAACATTTACATGTAACATTTTAGTGATTTAGCAGATACTCTTATCCAGAGCAACTTACAGTAAGTTCATTCATCTTAAAGGGATACTTCGGGATTTTGGCAATGAGTCAGATTAATTTATGTCTCTGCGTGCAGTTTGAAGGAAGTTGCTAACTAGCGCTAGCGCAAACTAGTGTTAGCACAATGACTGCTAGCAGATACCCATAGACTTCCAGTCAATGCTCTAATGCTAGTTTGCGCCAGCGCTAGTTAGCAACTTCCTTCAAACTGCACGCAGAGACATAAAAATGGGATCCACGAGTTCATCTGACTCATTGCCAAAATCCCGAAGTATCCCCGCCCTTACTGTAAGTTGCTCTGGATAAGAGCATCTGCTAAATGACTAAAATGTTACATGTAAATGTTTTACGTACAGATCTCATATTACATTATTGAATTGCCACAAATTCATTTATTTGTAATTTGTTTTATAAAAAATGTTGTGTTTTGTTAAATTTGACTGTAAAACATAGTAGTACTACTTATTTCTCTGAGAGGCGGATATATAGCGTTTTGCAAAAAAACATGATTATTTGTCTCTGAAGTGAAACCATCCAGTGATAGATTTTAAACAAATACATGTGTGTCATTGAACAACCCCATGCCATGGTTAAATAGTGGAAAACACACCAATATCTTTCTTCATTTCGAATTACAATAAAAGCCAATTTACCAACATTTCTGAAATTGATATATAGCGTTTTGGAATGAAACTCCTCATTTATGGATGGATTTGCAATTGTTACAATATTGTAATATTTGCCAGACCACTGTTTATCTGAAGTCAATGTGTAATTCCAACTCTACATACTGTTGATTTGTGTTTTAGAGTTGTGATCAATGGTCATAATAGTGTAATATCATTCTGTTCTGTAATTCTGTCTATTGATCTCACTTCCTTCATCCTCCACTCCTCTCCTTTTGCCTTCACACTACTCTAACCTTAACCCCCCTACAGCACTTTCTCTTTAACCTTAACCCCCCCAGCACCTTCTCTCTAACCTTACCCCCCCCAGCACCTTCTCTCTAACCTTAACCTCCCCAGCACCTTCTCTCTAACCTTAACCCCCCCAGCACCTTCTCTCTAACCTTAACCCCCCCAGCACCTTCTCTCTAACCTTTACCCCCCCAGCACCTTCTCTCTAACCTTAACCCCCAGCACCTTCTCTCTAACCTTAACCCCCCCAGCACCTTCTCTCTAACCTTACCCCCCAGCACCTTCTCTCTAACCTTACCCCCCCCCCCTCACGTCAGAGATAATGTCACGCTTCACTGCTATGGCTCGACCAATAAGCAGGCGACCAATGGTGAGATAAAGATGGACAGACTGTGCTGAAGATTGACCCGACCAATACTACCTATGGCCCTGGATTCATAAACAGGACATCAGTAAACAGGGATGGTTACAGAGAGGGTGACCTCTCCCTCACCATCACCAATGTACACTCGTCTGACCAGGGGACCTACCTGTGCTTCTTCAACCGTCATAGTGATCCAGGATATCCACATGGAGTCACTCTCACTGTTAAAGGTGGGATGTCTAGTGAATGCATTGCTCACCTAAGGTTTTGAATTTATATTCACTTTTTAATGTATAAACATTCTTTGTCTTATTATTTTACATCCTATTCATTTAGCAGACGCTCTTATCCAGAGCGACTTACAGGAGCAATTAGGGTTAAGTGCTTTGCTCAAGGGCACATTGACAGATTTCACCTAGTCAGCACGGGGATTCGAACCAGCAATCTTTCGGTTGCTGGCCCAACTCTTAACCGCTAGTCTACCACCCAGCCCATGATCAGCATTATCATAGTAGTAGATGTAGTGTTAGTGTAATAATTCAAGAGAATAGTATTTAGTCATGGTAGTCTTGCTGTTCTGTATTGTTGTCTGGGTTAGTTGAGATTATAAACTGGGTGGTTCGAGCCCTGAATGCTGATTGGCTGACAGCTGTGGTATATCAGCCTAAGATCAGGCCTTAGCTGTGGTATATTGGCCACACCCCCTCAGACCTTATTGCTTCAGTATAATATTGTCTTCATATCCCTTATCTTTGCCCCACTAACACTACTGTTTTCTATCTTTGTGTGTTTGTCTGTGTTTCTCTAGAAAACCGTTTGGAGTCTACAACGAGTGAGACAACTACAACGAGTGAGACAACTACAACAAGTGAGACAACTACAACGAGTGAGACAAGTGGAAGGAGTAGGTTGCCATTAGTGGTATGTCTAGTAGTATGTCTAGTCATTTGTGTGTTAGTATTAGTGGTGATCTGCAAGAGTAAGCAGAGACCTCCAACCATGGACTACACAATCACTGGAACAGAGGATAACGCAATGGTTACCCTAGGACCACTACATCTTTCCACCGAGGAGACCCCTCTTCCTGCTCCAGTCCAGGAAAGCGAACCAGTGACCACTGACAGACAGAAGAGTTCCGATGATCATCCTGATGAGAACATGTGCCCCGAAAGAGTGGGACGTATTCATGAGGATGAGCTCCCTGTCATGAGGATGGAACACACAGAGGAGGAAGAGGAGGACCTCCATCTCCCCGTGACTGAAAGTGGGACACTGCTAGAGCAGAAGAAGAGTAACACAGGGAGTTGAGTTATGTATGAAGGTAGTCTGTTTTGGTTGACAACTTCATTGTTGTCGTCATGCCTTACAGTCTAGCCTTGTTGGATGAAATGTTCACTGAAAAAGAGGATGTCTTCCCATCAGAGTTTACTGTATGAATCAGTAGCCAATGACTGTAGCCTGATTGGCTTGGATCAAATGATACTGGGGTTATTTTGTCTGCGGCCAGTCTTTACTTATGTCCTGCCTAGTCTTCCAGCCTTATTGGTGGCTTCAAATGTTTTCCCTGTGGACCCATTTTTAAGGCCAGTGATTTTACACCAGTTCATTCCGAACTCAGGGATTAGGTGTGTTTTTCCAACAGTTCAACTAATATTCTCAGCCACATCTTTCAGGTTTCTAGCAATCCACGTGATACTTTTGGCTGAATTTTTTTTTTTAAGCAAAATTATTGTTTAAGTGGGTGGGAAAGTGTAGGGTGTAAAGGAGGATTCATTAATCACTTTGGTGGTGGTGCTACTGATATTGTAACTGGAAGGTTTACTGGTCAAAATCAATCTCACGTCTAATTTGGCCTTGATTGATATCTCAGGGGATCACAGTACATGTAATACACAATACCCCCACAAGAGGGCAGACGTACACCATCATTTTAAATGTCAACGTGATAATTTTTTGGTCAGTGATCAACAACAAAAAATATTGACTAGCCTGGATAAATAAAAGTTCATATATACATATATACACTACCAGTCAAAAGTTTGGACACACCTACTCATTCCAGGGGATTTCTTTATTTTTACTATTTTCTACATTGTAGAATAATGATGAAGACATCAAAACTATGGAATAACACATATGGAATCATTTAGTTACCAAAAAAGTGTTAAATAAATCAAAATATATTTTATATTTTAGATTCTTCAAATAGCCACCCTTTGCCTTGATGACAGCTTTGCACACTCTTGGCATTCAGGTACACCAACATTTGTCTGTTGTCACTTGTTAACCCCAAAAATATATAAAAATATATAAATAAAACTTGTTGTTAACCATGTTAACTTTTTACATTGAAAAGATTGCTCTTATCCTGTTATATAATTAAATATATTTTGTGCATTTAAAAAACGAGGCCTAAATGGTGGAATTCAAGTATGTTATGTGTGGCAGTCTGTCAGAAAGCCTGGCTACGATCTTGATAGAGATTAATGTATTGCGAGATGCATACTCAATCTATCTACATGCATTTGATAAACGGTGATGAAGAATGATTATTACATTACGTTTAATTAATATATATAAAGGCACAGAAAGTTCAAGGTTACACCTGTATCGGAACTATGTTTTGAGCGTCTGGTGCAAGCACTTGAAATGAATGGTTCGACACTGCGGCTTTGGCGGAGGGATTTCATAACATGTCCGTTGTGGTACACCCTTTTTACAGGTTCTGACAGGTGGAATAGGAAGGGAGTTTAGTCCAACGGTAGTTATTTCTGTAAATCCACCATGGCTACTCCCGCCTCCAGCAGTTGATCTAGAAGTGTTGGAGAGACTACAGAAAGATAGGGATAGTGTTGATCCATCTGATTTGTTTAAGAGACGTCTGGATACTGTGTATCAGGATTTTGTGGCCATTTACACAGATGGTTCAAAAGATCCAAGGACAGGACGTACTGGGTCAGCATTTGTAGTGCAGGAATGTGGGGTGGAAGTCAGGAAACGTATTACAGATCATCTGGCTGTATATACGGCGGAGCTGATGGCCTTGCAGTGGGTGGAGGAAGTCAAACAAGACAGAGTAGTTATTTGCTCTGATTTAAGTGCAGTGTTAATGAGTCACCAGTCCTTTAGCTCACGTAGCAGACAAGACCTGCTTTATGGGGTGCTACAAACCCATGGCAGGATTAGACAGATGGGTATACAGATAAGATTTACTTGGGTCCCAGCCCATGTGGGGGTGGAGGGGCAGTAGATGAACAGGCTAAACAAGCACTTAGTAGTGGGAATGTTGATGTTGAAGTTTCAATGAGCAAGGCAGAGGCAAAAAGACTGATATATACAGTGATGGTGCAGAGATGGCAGGAGCAGTGGAATAGAGATAATAAAGGAAGGCATTTATTTCAAGAACAGAGGAAAGTCGGGGAGGGGAGGACGCCAGGAAGGGACAGAAGAGAGGAGGCTATTTTTTACAAGATTAAGGGTGGGACACAGCCAGTTGAATAAAACATTAAATGTGATAGGAAAGCATCCAACAGGACAGTGTGATTATTGTCAGGAAACAGAGACTGTGGAGCATGTATTGCTACAGTGTGGGCAGTATCAGAGGGAAAGAGAGAGGATGAGATCTAGTATGAGGGAGAAGGGGATACAGGAAATTAGTTTAAAGAGTAAATTGAGTAGAACGTCATTAGATATAGTCTCAAATATTTTGTTATCTTTTTTAAGAGCAACGGGCTGATGGGTAGGATTTTGATTCTCCCTGTCTCCGGCCCACACCCCAGTACAGTAGGTGGCGGTAATGGACCATAACGTTGGATGACAACCGCCGATAAACCCCACTGAAGAATGAAGGAATAGGAAGGGACAGAGAAAGCGGGAGGATGGCGTAAATGGATGCTGAGTTTGAATTAAGCAGCGCGTCGAGTAAATTTGGTGAAGACGAATGTTCTGAATGGACTACAGTAGTATTGAAAACTGGAACAAAAAGTAAACTTTCTAAAATTGGAGTGAAGGATACATATGTAAATGATAATGAATCGCTTCTTGTTGGGATGCGTTTGTTGAGCAAGGATGCATATGTATGAAACCCATTTGAGGCGTTGAAAATGGTGAAGTATGCACTGGGAAAAGTGGAGTCTGTCAGAGTGACCAGGAGTGGTCTTACTTTGATTCATTGTATTTCTGATAAGCAGAGGAAGATTGCAGTGGGCCTCAAAAGAATCCGGACAACATACGTTTTGTGTTTTCAACTTCGGAGTAGAGCACCCGTTAAAGAAGTCATCTCAGGGGTGATGACGGATGTTCAGGTTGAATACCTGAAGAGAAATCCTGGTGTGGTTGGTGCCCGGCGTCTGACCTGCTGGGTGAATGGAGAAAAGGAGGAAAGTCTGTCGGTCCTGTTGTTTTTTGATCAAGAGCAAATACCTACGCATGTGAAGCTTGGTTATGATACGCCGTACGAGCTTTCGTCCTCAAACCACTGCAGTGTAAGAATTGTAAAGGATTTGGCCATGTTTCAAGTGTGTGTAAACGAACAGAGTATACTGAAGAACGGTGTGTAGACGGACGACAGTGTTGCAATTGTGGTGGGGATCATGATCCTGAGTTCCAGGAGTGCCCTGTAAGGGTGAAGGAAATGGAGGTGGCAAAAGTTGGAGCAGTCAATCGAATCTCCTATGCGGAGGCGATTAAAATAGTCGAGAAAACAAGGGATGCTAGTGAAGATGTGGTAGTAGTTACAATACAGCCTGAAGTAAATGTTTGCTGCCGGTCAAAAGATACCCTGTGTGTTAAAAATGTGTATTGTGGCTGCGGCAGAAAAGTTTTTGGGAATCAAGGATTTTACATTTACATTTACGTCATTTAGCAGACGCTCTTATCCAGAGCGACTTACAAATTGGTGCATTACATCTGTAAACTTGCAAGGGGTACTGGCGCCGGAAGACCCGCCCTCCCAGGGTTCCCTTGAGCCTGTGTAGTGGTCAGATCTGTTTTATTTATGTATTTTAACATAAATGTTGTTTGATTTATTTATTTTTGTGTCGTTTTTTGGTAGTTCCGTTTTTTGGGGGGGATTGCTGGTTCCATCCCGTATAGTAGGTGGCGGAATGCACATTAAATTGTGTGATCGCCAATATACCATAGAAGAAAAAGAAGACAGGTGGAATACCAGCCGGAATACAGCTACGACCAGAAGTTACTTTTTGGTAGCAGGTACGCCATCTAGTCACACCCTTTTTACAGTATATCTATTGAATGGGCAGTCAGTCTTTGGGTTCCACTAGTTACCAAAGCCACAAAGTCAAAATTCTCTATCGTAAAAATATCTGATTTTATTATTATTTTGTGGCTTTTTGGTCTTAATTCAAGGTTAGGGTTAGGTATAAGGTTAGCAGTGTGGTTAAGGTCCAAAATCACATTGTAAGAAGATGGATTGTAGAAAATGGGCGGGGTTTATGACGTGCTGTAGTAACTATGACGACCCGGTTCGATGAGCTGCTTCATTTTGTGGTTCACTACCTGCTAGCTACGTAGGTAATGTGAGGCAAGAAGAAACCGACTAAACTAAACTACTGTGTAAGCAGAGGTGGGTAGAGTAGCCAAAAATTGTACTCAAGTAAAAGTACTGTTACTTCAGAATAATATGACTCAAGTAAAAGTAAAAAGTAGTCATCCAAATAATTACTTGAGTAAGAGTAAAAAAGTACTTGGTGAAAAAACTACTCAAGTACTGAGTAACTGTTGAGTAACGTCTGATTTATTTTTTAACACAAGACAACAATCAGACAGACAAAAATACAAAATAATCATCTTTAATGAATTACAAAATAGCTTAAATTAAAATAATTCAGGTAAATTCAAGTATAAAAAAATAACAGATAAAAAATAAATAAGCACAAGTAACACAAATTTCCAAACCTTTATACTTTTTTTACCAGGCAGAACTAGAACGAGGCAGCCCATAAACTCTCATAAACTGTGTGTGTCTCCACAGTGACAGAACAACAGAAGGAAACACACAAACATTTCATACCAGGCATGCTGAACAGAAAACTGCACACCAGAAGGAAGCGGTCAACGTAAAATAATCAATAGGTGTTGATTAGGCCTACTCAGTACCTTTGTATTGCATGGCAAGCAACAGCCCTTTTTCTGTGTGCCTAGAAAAGAATACTCTGATCTGTGATTAGGCCACACTGCACATCTCACTGAGCAGAGGAAAAGAGCAGCAGTCCATGATAGATGGCCAAATAAAACAATATTGCAGGCCTAGTATCCCAGAACACAAATTAAGCTGAATGCATGTTCTCTAAAAGGCATTAGAGGAGAGTGATGTAGTTGTAGATCGGGCATTATGTTTACTTCCAGTTCCAATATCTAACAAGAAAAGTCAGCAAAAAAAAGTCACACTAACTATATTGCCACCCTGTGGTTTGTCACTGACACACTATAATCCTAAATGACAGTAACATTATACAGAGTTATATAGGTCAATGTCTACTGGTTCACATTTGAATTGATAAACAAGTATATTTACCAGCATTTAAGATGTTCTCCTCTGTGGTCCAGGATGTTCTGAATCTTGGTAGGAGTATTGCTGCTGCAATCAGCTCAGGCTCTTTCATGACGTCTCCAAAACGTTTCTGGATCCCTTGCTGCAGGGCGTGAACAAGAGGTGTACACATTTTGCAAGTTGACTCCAACTTCTTCAGCTTGTCCCGTAACTGGTAAAGTGTTGGCAGCAGGAGGCCCATATGCACAGATGATTCCCCTTGGAGGATATTAAGGGCCATGGCAACAGGCTTCATCACAGCAGCATACTCGACCAAAAACCAATTTTCAGCTGGATTGAACCTATAAAAGATGTAACGATAAAACAATTACTTATAGCTATTTCTGGTACAATGTCTTTATTATGCATTGTACATGTTAAATACAATATATATATATTTCATTCAAGTCATCCACAATTGTCACACCACCATGCAAAGAAAACTTAGTTACTTGAGACAAGTGGATTCACCCATTAATCAGCAAGGCTTATTTACTTTTATTATTCTTTAAAAACAAAATATACATTTTGTCAACTTACATCTTTATCTTTAATGCTGTGCAGACATTGCGAATTGCTTGTTCTCCTTGCTCTCGGTGAATGCGCACAATCCTTTCTACAGCGAGGAACAGGGAGCTCCAGCGTGTCTGATTGGGTCGGAGAAACTGCAGCTTGCATTCACGTTCCACTGTTTCATGAGCCATGGTTGACCTGCTGGTTTTATTCCAAAGAGCATGACATTTTGCAAAAGCAGACCGAGACAGCCTCTTGTAGGTTTCGTTTGCAGCTCCTCCTGCAGCAGTGGCATCAACTGTAGATATAAGATTGAGGAGATGGCATGCACACTTTTGGTGCCTTGGAAGTTGGTACTCAAGGCCTGTGTTGTCATCCAGAATTGCAGACATCTTGATACTCCACCTCTGACTCACTCTGATCTTCTGTTGCATCATCAAGGGTGGAGTCACTCTCCTCTTGTACATTGATGGCTTCCTCCTCTTTCTCCTCACCATATAATCGAAAGGAAGTTTGAGCCACTGTCTGTTGTCATCCTGGTCACTTTTTCCCTGATGTGGTACTCAGAATGTATTTCCTCTAATGCAGCAGCAAGGACATCAAACGTGTGCGAGCCTTTGACAGGTCTACAAGCCAATGTGGAGTGCCTCTCCAGTGAGGTGTTGTCTATCCAGTGACAGGTGACACCTAAGTAGCTACGTTAGCAACATAGTTCACAGCACTCAGCTTTTTGATGATTATGCTCTTCTTGTGTTTTGCAGCTTCTTGTATTCTTGTGCATAACGTTTTCCTTGTCATTACTGTATGAGGTTGCAAGGTTTCTATCAAAGTATTGAAGGATGGCGTCTCAACCACAGAAAATCACATTCAAAATTTAGCATCAGCTTGTCAAGCGTTGCTTGTGTTACCCGCCCTGGGGCAGCAAAGGCTGTGATTTTTGCATTTTTCACAAGAGCATCACTGGAAGAGGAGGACTTACGCTTTCTGTGGTTCTCTAGTAAGTCTGTGTCCTTTGCCAGTTTGTTGGGGTGAATCCTCTGTGGACAAAAAAAAAATCTGTGAGGCTACAGGGAGATCAAGACATTAAAAGAGACTTATTATCACATAAAATGTGGATATATATATATAGAAAATGTTTAAAACATATGTAACCTAAAAGACAAACATTCGCCTATCCACAGCAAAAAAAAACGAATTTAGGAAACTTACCGCTACATGTTTCCTCAAGTTAATGTTGAGTTCTTGAATGCTGAAATGTCAGTTTGTTTTGGTAGACACAGAAGACACAGCATAATGTAGCTGTTCTTTCGCACTTTTACTAAGGTAAACATGCTTTCAATATGAGGCCAGGGGTGCGGGTGTTCCTCCTCGTCTGTGTCTGCATTGCCGACGGCTAATTCTGACATTTTTGTGTTGCTATGACTGTAAAGCCAACCGGTCCCGCCGCTGAGATTGAGTATGGTAAAGTGACGAGACTGCACAACTACGTTTGATTGGTGAAACACAGTCACGTGGTAGAGCCTTAGCGGAAGTCTCTCTCTCTCTCTGTCAAAATAAAACATTAAAATAAGGTTTATGCCGGGGGATAAAGACAATGACGCGTAGAATACAAAAGAGGTAAAAAGAAAAGTAACGACCTCATTGTAGCCTAATGTAGCGGAGTAAGAGTACAGTTTCTTCTTCACAAATCTACTCAAGTAAAAGTAAAAAGTATAGTGATTTAAAACTACTCCTAGAAGTACAATTTTTTCAAAAACTTACTCAAGTAAATGTAACGGAGTAAATGTAACTCGTTACTACCCACCTCTGTGTGTAAGTTATAAGGTAAGTCGGCAATTTAGGTTTAATTATTGCGTTAATACACTGTTACTATAATGTTTCTTTAAATGGTTGTAACGTGTGATGAATGAATGTTTTAATCGGCGGCAATACCAATAGCGTTTTTTTCCAGGTGTGTATTCATGAAGTTAGTGCGCGCCTAAGCAAAACGTTTTGCAACATAAAACTTTTTTCAACGAAGACGATCGTTTTTTTATTGGACAAGTTCAGGTAGTCTCTCGCTATTTAGCCCCGTTTGCTTCCGTTAACTTCGTAGTGAATTCGACCTGTCTGTTTTCCAAACGGCATCTTATCAATGGTTCAAACGATGAACTTAGCCAAAGTCATGTTGTAGGAGGGAGATTCCGACATGTGAGAAGTTTGTAGGTGGGTATGGGACAAATAATGTATAGTAGTCTTAGATGCAATAGATAGTATAGAATACAGTATATACATATGAGATGGGTAATGCAAGATATGTAAACATTAAAGTGGCATAATTAAAGTGACTAGTGTTCCATTTATTAACGTGGCCAGTGATTTTCAAGTCTGTATGTAGGTAGCAGACTCTCTGCTAGTGATGGCTGTTTAACAGTCTGATGGCCTTGAGATAGAAGCTGTTTTTCAGTCTCTCGGTCCCAGCTTTGATGCACCTGTACTGTCCTCACCTTCTGGATGATAGCGGGGTGAACAGGCAGTGGCTCGGGTGGTAGTTGTCCTTGATTATATTTTTGGCCATCGGGTGCTGTAGGTGTCCTGGAGGGCAGGTAGTTTGCCCCCGGTGATGCGTTGTGCAGACTGCACCACCCTCTGGAGAGCCCTGCGGTTGTGGGCTGTGCAGTTGCCGTACCAGGCGGTGATACAGCCTGACAGGATGCTCTCAATTGTGCATCTGTAAAAGTTTGTGAGGGTTTTAAGTGACAGGCCAAATTTCTTCAGCCTCCTGATGTTGAAGAGACGCTGTTGCGCCTTCTTCACCACACTGTCTGTGTGGGTGGACCATTTCAGTTTGTCAGTGATATGTACGCAGAGGAACTTTTCCACCTTCTCCACTGCTGTCCCGTCAATGTGAATAGGGAGGTACTCCCTCTGCTGTTTCCTGAAGTCCACGATCATCTCCTTTGTTTGTTTTTTTACGTTGAGTGAGAGGTTATTTTCCTGACACCACACTCCGAGAGCCCTCACCTCCTCCCTGTAGGCTGTCTCATTGTTGTTGGTAATCAAGCCTACTACTGTTGTGTCGTCTGCAAACTTCATGATTGAGTTGGAGGCGTGCATGGCTACGCAGTCATGGGTGAACAGGGAGTACAGGAGGGGGCTGAGCACACACCCTTGTGGGGCCCCAGTGTTGAGGATCAGCGAAGTAGAGATGTTGTTTCCTACCTTCACCACCTGGGGAACTTCCTGTCAGGAAGTCCAGGACCCAACTGCGCAGGGCAGGGTTGAAACCCAGGGCCTCAAGCTTGATGATGAGCTTGGAGGGTACTATGGTGTTGAATGCTGAGCTATAGTCAAAGAACAGCATTCTTACATAGGTATTCCTCTTGTCCAGATGGGATAGGGCAGTGTGCAATTGTGGGTGTGTCCATGTTGCTGGGGATCAGAAGTGTCCAGTGCGGGAGAGAGACAGGTTGAGATTGCCAGGGTCAGAGTAGAACAGGTGTCATATGCTGAGGCAGTGAAGAAAGTAGAGGATGATGGGTCAAGGCTTAGCAGTCCTAGGCCAATACAGAGTGATACGAATTTGTGCTTCGTTAAGGTGGGCTTCTTACCATTCATTGCCATAGTTATCAACTGTATGGCAGAAATAGAACATGCATCACGTAAAATAGATGTTGTGGTGGCATCTGCAGAGAAGTATGAGGTTTTACTGCAGAAGAGTTACAAGCTGTGTGTAATGTTCATACGTGTCAGCATACTGAATTGTAATTGGATTCATTCTACCGACGTATCATACTGTGCTATGATTGGTTAAGACCCCCCAGGTGGTGAGGTCATCTTCAGATGATCATGGCCGGAGACACATGAACTTGCCAGTTATAGCTAGCTAATAAAGAGCTACTTTTAGAAAAATCCTGTCGTCCTGCATTTTATTATTTTGTACAAAGCGTACGTTCATATCATGTTCGCACCGCAGAAGGAGCGGTGTACCGCCACGATCGTCGTCACCTACTGAACACAAAAGTACAACACACTGACGAGATGAACTGTTCCCCTGAAAGAGAACGGGGTGGACTAAACACAGACACAACACAACATACACCATACTTACCTGCAACACCACAAGAACTGTGGACTGACACAGAAGCATAATCAGCTTCGTATCACACCAGGTCAGGAAGAGAGGACAAGCCTAGAGCTGTCCTAGACCTGTGAAATGTCAAAGGGCGTAGGCGGATCGCTGCCCTAAAAGAGTTTGACTGTAAACTTGTTATTGAAATGTTAACTTGAAATGCTTTGGTATTGTATTTGTTTGATATGTTGAGATGTCATTGCTACAGTGAAAAGCTGAGTTGCTGAGAAATATTAGTTCTAAAAGTAACAGTATGCTGAATCATTGTTTCAGAGTCTGTTATGTTGATGCAGTTAATGTAGTATAAATGGTTACTTACCTCGAGTTCAAACTACAGAGCATATATTCAAAAGAAACACTTAAAATATGTAGAACATATATATATATTTTTTAAGAAGGGGGGTGTAATATTCATATGTGTCAGCATACTGAATTGTAATTGGATGCATTCTACCGTCGTATCATACTGCGCTATGATTGGTTAAGACTACCCAGGTGGTCATCTTCAGATGATCATGGCCGGAGACACATGAACATGCCAATTATAGTTAGTTAATAAAGAGCTACGTTTAGAAAGATCCTGTCGTACTGCATTTTATTATTTTGTACAAAGCGTACAAAACAAGACAGTGTGTTAAACGAAAGAGCCCCGTCCTCCCAGGCCGTTGGCCTGCTGGAAGATTAGGGTCAAAGTAGTGGAATGGGCTGGTGATTTTTATGAAACGGTTCGTTTGTGGGGTTTTTCATTTCCCCCTTCTTTTTTTTTGTGTCACAAAATGTAACGTGATTTGAATACACACTACCGCACAGGATGTGGTGGCATGCACCAACAAAATGTGCGAACGCCACGATACTGAAGAAGAAGAACTTAGCCAAAGATGCTTTTGGGAAACCGGGCCCTGGGCCTGTATTCACAAAGCCTCTGATCTAGGATCAGTTTTGCCTTTATAATCATAGTGAATAATAGGAGGGACCTGATCGTAGATCATCACTCCTACTCTGAGATGCTTTGTGGATACGGGCCCTGGCCCCTGGTCCATTCATACCGAATCCGACTGAGTCGATAGGCTTTGGTGTAGGATTGTTTTCCCCACAATGAAATCGGAGGTGGACTATGGATCTGTCTCTGACATGTTTACTGTTGCCTTGTTTGATGTTGGCAAATTCTGTGTTTTTATGTCTGTAGGCTACTATTTTAGTGTAGGCTATATTGTTTTAGAAATGTCAATCTTATCCATAGCAACAATCCATCATTAAAATGCTTTCATTTTCACAGATTGAGCAGTAAGCACAGCCATGGGTTGGAAATGGAGCAAATTTATGATTGTATTTCTTGGTAAGTTTTTCCTAACTTAATCTTGTTAGATTTTCTCTTTACACTTGATTTGTGTAACATAGCCTCCTGATCAACATCATTGAGTGTTTTCACTCTATTAGCCATATCAAATATGTTGATAATAGTTAATCTACAAATATCAACCAAATAATCCTTCTATTTATTTTGCCTCCTGCCAGTTTGTACAGAATGCTCCTCGATTGGTAATGGTAACGTTATCATTCAGAAAACAGTGAATTTGAAGCACGAGATCACTCTCCCTTGCAATGCAATCTGTGACAGTGGCATCGAGTGGAGGATTCATCGTGGCGAGATGGTTGCCAAGCTTGATCAAAGGAACTTCACTGGAGGAAAGGGCTTTGAGAACCGGGTTAAAATCAACAAAGACTTCTCTCTCACCATTACCTCTGCTGTGTACAATGACAAGGGCTCGTATGAGTGTCTCTGTGATGGGTATGCTGTTGGAGATGTAAATCTCGATGTTCTGGGTAAGTTCGAGAGACATGAAACTTTTTACATATTGAATGTTGACTGGAAACAAGAACAAAGACTAATATACTAAGAATAATGGGTTTGCTGGGAGTGCTGGGCATTCCCAAAACAATTTGAGGGATAAGCCTACTCATAAGTGTAAACAAAGGAAAGTTACAATATTTATATTTGTCCAGACCACTGTTTTTCTGAACTCCAATCAATATACTGTTTCTTTGTGTTTTGGAGTAATCTTAATAGTATCACATCCCAGCAAACATGCCCACATTGGCACTACAATATTGGCCCCATGTAGGCTGGGCCAATGCGCCTTTGCTCATCGGCTCCCCAAGGCATTTGCCCCGTGTGGCCCAGTGTTGGCAGCCCATATCTGTTGAGGGCAGCCCTCACTTTGCCTGAAATAACCCCATAGTTTCCCAGCAAACATGCCGACATTGGCACAAAGTGGGCTAAAATATTGGTCTCATGTAGGCTGCCCACATTGGGCTGATGCGCTTTTGCTGCTTAATAGGAGTGTATTTATTATATATTTATTACAGTTTAAATGCATCAATTGCATAAATTTTAGGCTTTATGGGTATTTAGGGAACGTGATACATTGTATCAGAAATACAAATTGTTAACATAATACATATATTCTTTTACAAGACAAACTGTTAATTTTCTAATATGTCACATGCATTTATTTCAGTATTTTTAAAGACTTCATCATTGGCAGTGTACAAGATTTAAAAAAGTGGGCATCACACAACAGAACACGGAACAACACTCTCAGAAACAGTTACAAAAAAAGAAGTGTGTGCAAACCAAGCCCCAAAATATTATAACGATCCCCAACCTCTAGCGGGGCTTGGTGTGGGCTAGTCTCTAGCGGGGCTTGGTGTGGGCTAGTCTCTAGCGGGGCTTGGTGTGGGCTAGCCTCTATCTGGGCTTGGTGTGGGCTAGTCTCTAGCTGGGCTTGGTGTGGGCTAATCTCTAGCTGGGCTTGGTGTGGGCTAGTCTCTAGCGGGGCTTGGTGTGGGCTAGTCTCTAGCTGGGCTTGGTGTGGGCTAGTCTCTAGCGGGGCTTGGTGTGGGCTAATCTCTAGCTGGGCTTGGTGTGGGCTAATCTCTAGCTGGGCTTGGTGTGGGCTAGTCTCTAGCTGGGCTTGGTGTGGGCTAATCTCTAGCTGGGCTTGGTGTGGGCTAGTCTCTAGCGGGGCTTGGTGTGGGCTAGTCTCTAGCTGGGCTTGGTGTGGGCTAGTCTCTAGCGGGGCTTGGTGTGGGCTAATCTCTAGCTGGGCTTGGTGTGGGCTAATCTCTAGCTGGGCTTGGTGTGGGCTAGTCGCTAGCTGGGCTTGGTGTGGGCTAGTCGCTAGCTGGGCTTGGTGTGGGCTAGTCTCTAGCGGGGCTTGGTGTGGGCTAATCTCTAGCTGGGCTTGGTGTGGGCTAATCTCTAGCTGGGCTTGGTGTGGGCTAGTCTCTAGCTGGGCTTGGTGTGGGCTAGTCGCTAGCTGGGCTTGGTGTGGGCTAGTCTCTAGCTGGGCTTGGTGTGGGCTAGCCTCTAGCTGGGCTTGGTGTGGGCTAATCGCTAGCTGGGCTTGGTGTGGGCTAGCCTCTAGCTGGGCTTGGTGTGGGCTAGTCTCTAGCTGGGCTTGGTGTGGGCTAGTCTCTAGCGGGGCTTGGTGTGGGCTAGTCTCTAGCGGGGCTTGGTGTGGGCTAATCTCTAGCTGGGCTTGGTGTGGGCTAATCGCTAGCTGGGCTTGGTGTGGGCTAGTCTCTAGCTGGGCTTGGTGTGGGCTAGTCTCTAGCGGGGCTTGGTGTGGGCTAATCTCTAGCTGGGCTTGGTGTGGGCTAATCTCTAGTGGGGCTTGGTGTGGGCTCATCTCTAGCGGGGCTTGGTGTGGGCTAATCTCTAGCGGGGCTTGGTGTGGGCTCATCTCTAGCGGGGCTTGGTGTGGGCTCATCTCTAGCTGGGCTTGGTGTGGGCTAATCTCTAGCTGGGCTTGGTGTGGGCTAATCTCTAGCGGGGCTTGGTGTGGGCTCATCTCTAGCTGGGCTTGGTGTGGGCTAATCTCTAGCGGGGCTTGGTGTGGGCTCATCTCTAGCGGGGCTTGGTGTGGGCTAGCCTCTAGCTGGGCTTGGTGTGGGCTAGCCTCTAGCTGGGCTTGGTGTGGGCTAATCTCTAGCTGGGCTTGGTGTGGGCTAATCTCTAGCTGGGCTTGGTGTGGGCTAATCTCTAGCTGGACTTGGTGTGGGCTAGCCTCTAGCTGGGCTTGGTGTGGGCTAATCTCTAGCGGGGCTTGGTGTGGGCTCATCTCTAGCTGGGCTTGGTGTGGGCTAATCTCTAGCTGGGTTTGGTGTGGGCTAATCTCTAGCGGGGCTTGGTGTGGGCTAGCCTCTAGCTGGGCTTGGTGTGGGCTAGCCTCTAGCTGGGCTTGGTGTGGGCTAATCTCTAGCTGGGCTTGGTGTGGGCTAATCTCTAGCTGGGCTTGGTGTGGGCTAATCTCTAGCGGGGCTTGGTGTGGGCTAGCCTCTAGCTGGGCTTGGTGTGGGCTAATCTCTAGCGGGGCTTGGTGTGGGCTAATCTCTAGCTGGGCTTGGTGTGGGCTAGTCGCTAGCTGGGCTTGGTGTGGGCTAATCTCTAGCTGGGCTTGGTGTGGGCTAATCTCTAGCTGGGCTTGGTGTGGGCTAGTCTCTAGCTGGGCTTGGTGTGGGCTAATCTCTAGCTGGGCTTGGTGTGGGCTAATCTCTAGCTGGGCTTGGTGTGGGCTAATCTCTAGCTGGGCTTGGTGTGGGCTAGTCTCTAGCTGGGCTTGATGTGGGCTAGTCTCTAGCTGGGCTTGATGTGGGCTAGTCTCTAGCTGGGCTTGGTGTGGGCTAATCTCTAGCTGGGCTTGGTGTGGGCTAATCGCTAGCTGGGCTTGGTGTGGGCTAGTCTCTAGCTGGGCTTGGTGTGGGCTAATCGCTAGCTGGGCTTGGTGTGGGCTAATCTCTAGCTGGGCTTGGTGTGGGCTAGTCTCTAGCTGGGCTTGATGTGGGCATGCCCGTTCCCACCTTGCCCAACCGAATACCCACATGGGGCCAATTGGGTCATGTTTGCTGGGATTCTTCTGTTTTATAGACGGGTTGGTTGTTTTGCAAAAAAAATGACACTTGCAAAACAGACAGGGTTGGCTTAGACTGTTGACAACACGTAAACTATATTTCGTCTCCAATGTTCATTGAAAACATAAATACATTTGTACAATGAGCACTTTAATCTCAAATACATCGTTACAGTTGTTGGTTAGCTAGCTAGCACATTTTTGCCAAATTAGCATTGACATGAAATAAGTCAACACCTCAAAACAAGACATGGTATCAATAACAAGATACAACTAGCTGAAACGAGCCACCTACTATTCCCACATGGCAGCTTCGGAGGGGTATACTACGAAGCAAGCTAGATCTACTCAGGGTTTTCTCAAGCTAACCAGCTTCAGTTAGTTTCACATTCCAGTTGCCTGTGAGTTAGCCGGCCCGGGAGCAGGTTAGTTCTGAAGGATGCGTTGCCATGGAAATGTACCTGGCTAAAAGGTGAGCCACTTTCGTATGACTGGTTATTCCAAGTTGAACTCAAGAGTTGACTAAAGTTACCATGCTAACTCCTCAAACCTGCTTCGTATGATTCCCCTCTGGTCATTCATTGTTGCTAGCTACAGTATCTGACTGTTCAGAATCGTAATAAAGTAGAGCTTCCAGCCACATGGATGGGCGCGCATCATTTTTGTGTCGTTGTCAGCCAACCCGTCTAGTCTTTGATCTACTTTGTGCTGCTCTTAGTTAGTTATTCCCTAACCCACCCTCCTCTCATTTCCCCCAAGCACCTTTTCTCCCCCCTCCTCGCATCTTCCCCACTCAGTCCTTCCCAACTACTGTTAAATGTCATAAATGCTAAACTGAGCCATGGTGTAGGCCTATATCTAATCCAATTGCTTTCATAATGGCACACCATTCAAGGCCCACCCCTCTTCTCTCTTCTCATTTAACAGTCCCACCAGAAATATCAGCTGACTTCGGAGATAATGTCACGCTTCCCTGCTATGGCTCGACCAATAAGCAGGCGACCGATGGTGAGATGCATGTGCAGTGGGATAAAGATGGACAGACTGTGCTGAAGATTGACCCGACCAATACTACCTATGGCCCTGGATTCATGGACAGGACATCAGTAAACAGGGATGGTTACAGAGAGGGTGACCTCTCCCTCATCATCACCAATGTACAATCGTCTGACAAGGGGACCTACCTGTGCTTCTTCAACCGTCATAGTGATCCAGGATATCCACATGGAGTCACTCTCACTGTTAAAGGTGGGATGTCTAGTGAATGCATTGCTCACTTAAGTTTTTTATTTAATATTCCCTTTTCATGTTTAGACATTGTTCTTTGTCTAATTATTATCATAGTAGTAGATGTAGTGTTAGTGTAATAATGCAAGAGAATAGTATTTAGTCATGGAAATCTTGCTGTTGTGTATTGTTGTCTGCTTTTTTTGAGATTATAAACTGGGTGGATCGAGCCCTCAATGCTGATTGGCTGACAGCCGTGGTATATCAGCCTAATATCAGGCCTTAGCCGTGGTATATTGGCTATATACAGCACCACACCCCCTCAGACCTTATTGCTTCAGTATAATATTGTCTTCATATCCCTTATCTTTGCCCCACTAACACTACTGTTTTCTATCTTTGTGTGTTTGTCTGTGTTTCTCTAGAAAACCGTTTGGAGTCTACAACGAATGAGACAACTACAACGAGTGAGACAAGTGGAAGGAGTAGGTTGCCATTAGTGGTATGTCTAGTAGTATGTCTAGTCATTTGTGTGTTAGTATTAGTGGTGATCTGCAAGAGTAAGCAGAGACCTCCAACCATGGACGACACAATCACTGGAACAGAGGATAATGCAATGGTTACCCTAGGACCACTACTTCTTTCCACCGAGGAGACCCCTCTTCCTGCTCCAGTCCAGGAAAGCGAACCAGTGACCACTGACAGACAGAAGAGTTCCGATGATCATCCTGATGAGAACATGTGCCCCGAAAGAGTGGGACATATTCATGAGGAAGAGCTCCCTGTCATGAGGATGGAACACACAGAGGAGGAAGAGGAGGCCCTCCATCTCCCCGTGACTGAAAGTGGGACACTGCTAGAGCAGAAGAAGAGTAACACAGGGAGTTGAGTTATGTATGAAGGTAGTCTGTTTTGGTTGTCTTCCCATCAGAGTTTACTGTATAAATCAGTAGCCAATGACTCTAGCCTGATTGGCTTGGATCAAATGATACTGGGGTTATTTTGTCTGGGGCCAGTCTTTACTTATGTCCTGCCTAGTCTTCCAGCCTTATTGGTGACTTCAAATGTTTTCCCTGTGGACCCATTTTTAAGGCCAGTGATTTTACACCAGCATAAGAATTATATCGGGGGGAAATGAAAAACAGTTTGAATCGCTGAGTTCATTCCGAACTCAGGGATTAGGTGTGTTTTATCCAACAGTTCAACGACTAATATTCTCAGCCCCATCTTTCATGTTTCTAGCAATCCAAGTGATCCGTTTAGCTGAAAAATTGTAAAAAAGCAAATTCTCCTTTAAGTGGATATGAAAGGTTAGGATGTAAAGCGGTGGTGTAAAGTATGAAAGTAAAAATACTTTAAAGTAGTTTTTTGGGGTATCTGTACTTTACTTGACTATTTATATTTTTGACAACTTTTATTTCACTACATTCCTAAAGAAAATTATGTACTTTTTACTCCATACAGTTTCCCTGACACCCAAAAGTGAATGCTTAGCAGGACAGGAAAATGGTCTAATTCACACACTTAACAAGAGAACATCCCTGTTCATCCATACTCCCTCTGATCTGGCGGACTCACTAAAAACATAATTTATTTGTAAATTATGTCTGAGTGTTGGAGCATGCCCCTGGCTATCAGCACATGTTTTATGTATTATTATGCCGTCTGATTTGCTTTATATAAGGAATAAAAAAGTATTTATACCTTTACTTTTGTTACTTAAGTATATTTTAACAATTACATTTACTTTTGATACTTAAGTATATTTAAAACAAAATACTTTTAGACTTTTACTGAAGTAGTATTTTAATGGGTAACTTTAACTTTTAATAGAGTCATTTTCTATGAAGGTATCTTTACTTTTACTCAAGTATGAAAATTGGGTACTTTTTCCACCACTGGTGTAAAGGAGGAATTATTAATCACTTTGGTGGTGGTGCTACTGATATTGTAACTGGAAGGTTTACTGGTCAAGATCAATCTCACGTCTAATCTGGCCTTGCTTAATATCTCAGGGGATCACAGTACTGTAATAGAAAAG
Source organism: Coregonus lavaretus (assembly GCF_964263955.1). Classification (NCBI taxonomy): domain Eukaryota; kingdom Metazoa; phylum Chordata; class Actinopteri; order Salmoniformes; family Salmonidae; genus Coregonus; species Coregonus lavaretus. Next base: position 35,210 of record NW_028156951.1, on the reverse strand, counting down.
ATCCTCCCAAGAGGGCAGACTTACACCATCATTTAAATGTAAACTGTGATTATTTTGTGGTAAGTGATACCCGAGATCCTTGGGACGTCCCTACCCTAAATCCTAACCTTAAACCATAGCCCATACCTTAATCCTTACATTAACTATTTTACAGTGGGGTAGGCACGTCCAAAGGATCCCCGATAGCAGATGAAGGTATTTTTATGTATTACATGATGCGTAATAAATATATGCATTTGCTAAATGATTGTAAAGAATGTTTGCTACATGAACGTTTCTTTTATAAAATGTAATAAAGACTATTGTACACAAAGTGTAAACCTGTGTCGAAACTGTCGTATCGGGTGAATGGTGGCAATTATTGCTGATAAACAAAGGAGTCCGCTCATACTGAACTTTGATCATAAGGTTTATTCAGATCACAAGCTTTCAGCATAAGTGACAGGTGACATGCCCACCCGGAGAGCGACGCCTCAGAATGGCTGCTCTGCCTTCTCCTTCGTTTTTCCCCCTACTTATAAACAATGCAAAAAGATGCTCCCTCTTCTGGCCAATCACCAGTCTCCCCTGTCTACAACACACTTCCTGTCTGTTGCATGTGGCGTTACACTAAAACATTCCCTCTTGATACTAAAATCAACATTCTTTCAGTTCCACTTAAAAACATTTAACAAAAGCATAATCCCAATACACGACATTTCCCCCCTTCGAGACGAACAGTCTCGAAAACAAACAGAATAGGATTATGACAAGTGACAATTTATCTTATTGAGTATCTTTAACATTAAACCAAAAACATTCTTAGTGTATATACCTTTCTATGAAATATGAATAACTGTTTATGAAGTGTGTATACATTACTATGAAATATGAACAAATCTTTATGGAGTGTAAGAGCGAAAAACTGTCTGGCAACCTTCGTTCCAAATCCATCCATCAATCAAGACAGTAAAATTCTCTCACGGTCCCTCTGCCCCAGGCAACCACCACGGTACTCCAAATAAACTCATAAACAATGTAAATGCATTTGAAACTATGATGCAATTAAATACACATGTAAGCCCCTGCAAACAAAATCCTATCCAAAAAATATCCACTCTAAGGCTGGTCAACCCATTGGACCCTACAGTGGACCTCTCCCTGCCTAGACTCCCTGTCCCTAAGCATCACCGAAATAAACAAAAACATCTAAGATCCCCACATGTATCCAATAACATCAAACATCATTCTACAAAAATTAATACGTAAGAGTATGACACAATTATGTATTACACATCAAATATGTCTATATTTCATTGCAGACACTGGAATGTAGTCCACTACACTTCATCTCCCCGTAGTCTCTTCTTCCAATGGACTGTTGATGATGGAATCGGCCACACCCTCCTTGTTTCATCTCCTCCAGTCATATTGTCCTTTCATATTGTCCCTTCATATTGTCCTTTCATATTGTCCTTGTTTGAGTATTTCAATCTCCACATGTCCCCCAAATGCTTCTGGAAGAAAAAGAAAAGACCAAACAGTATCTTTTGCAAAACAAACACTTTCAAATTAAACATCAATATCAACTAAGAATATAAACATTTTACATTTTAGTGATTTAGCAGACGCTCTTATCCAGAGCGACTTACAGGAGCAATTAGGGTTAAGTGCCTTGCTCAAGGGCACATTAACGTCATTTAGCAGACGCTCTTAGCCAGAGCGACTCACAAATTGGTGCGTTCACCCTATAGCCAGTGGGATAACCACTTTACAATTTGGGGGGGGGGGGGGTTAGAAGGATTACTTTATCCTATCCCAGGTATTCCTTAAAGAGGTGGGGTTTCAAATGTCTCCGGAAGGTGGTGAGTGACTCCGCTGTCCTGGCGTCGTGAGGGAGCTTGTTCCACCATTGGGGTGCCAGAGCAGCGAACAGTTTTGACTGGGCTGAGCGGGAGCTATGCTTCCGCAGAGGAAGGGGAGCCAGCAGGCCAGAGGTGGATGAACGCAATGCCCTCGTTTGGGTGTAGGGACTGATCAGAGCCTGAAGGTACAGAGGTGCCGTTCCCCTCACTGCTCCATAGGCAAGCACCATGGTCTTGTAGCGGATGCGAGCTTCAACTGGAAGCCAGTGGAGTGTGCGGAGGAGGGGGGTGACATGAGAGAACTTGGGAAGGTTGAACACCAGACGGGCTGCGGCATTCTGGATGAGTTGTAGGGGTTTAATGGCACAGGCAGGGAGGCCAGCCAACAGCGAGTTGCAGTAGTCCAGACGGGAGATGACAAGTGCCTGGATTAGGACCTGTGCCGCTTCCTGTGTAAGGCAGGGTCGTACTCTCCGAATGTTGTAGAGCATGAACCTGCAGGAGCGGGTCACAGCCTTGATGTTGGCGGAGAACGACAGGGTGTTGTCCAGGGTCACGCCTAGGCTCTTCGCACTCTGGGAGGAGGACACAGCGGAGTTGTCAACCGTGATGGCGAGATCATGGAACGGGCAGTCCTTCCCCTGGAGGAAGAGCAGCTCCGTCTTGCCAGGGTTCAGCTTGAGGTGGTGATCCGTCATCCATACTGATATGTCTGCCAGACATGCAGAGATGCGATTCGCCACCTGGTTATCAGAAGGGGGAAAGGAGAAGATTAGTTGTGTATCGTCAGCGTAGCAATGATAGGAAAGGCCATGTGAGGATATGACAGAGCCAAGTGACTTGGTGTATAGGGAGAAAAGGAGAGGGCCTAGAACTGAGCCCTGGGGGACACCAGTGGTGAGAGCACGTGGTGCGGAGACAGCTTCTCGCCACGCCACTTGGTAGGAGCGACCGGTCAGGTAGGACGCAATCCAGGAGTGAGCCGCGCCGGAGATGCCCAGCTCGGAGAGGGTGGAGAGGAGGATCTGATGGTTCACAGTATCGAAGGCAGCAGACAGGTCTAGAAGGACAAGAGCAGAGGAGAGAGAGTTAGCTTTAGCAGTGCGGAGAGTCTCCGTGACACAGAGAAGAGCAGTCTCAGTTGAATGACCAGTCCTGAAAAATGATATATAATGAATGTATGAATCACATTAAATGATAGAATAATGAACTAGGATAATTATTCATTCATACACTTCCCCCCTTTGATTCATAAAATCATACCAAAATCACCCCAATATTGAAAAAATTATAATAATAATTGAAAAATGATCAAATAATCAAAAAGGATATTTATCCATCCAGTTCCACTTGTCCATCTTTATCCAGATCAGGAACAGTCAACACCGGTATCTGAGTGTTGTCTCCAGGCATCACTCTCCAACCTATCTCAATCTCATAGCTTTCTCAAAGGTCAGTAACAAATTACAAACATCACACAGTGCTATCAAAGCTGCCATTAAAATGCAATCCATCACTGCCCCTACTGGCCTACCTGATCTTGCAACCAAGACTTCGCTGACTTCCAGCTCCTTCAGATATACCAAATGCATCCCTTATATTCTTCAATGCATATATAACCCTAGTGATAATATCTGAACTATCTGGACTCAAAGTATAACTAGCATTATCAATATGATCTTCCCAAATATTACACCATACCATGGAAAAAGTCCCCCCTTCTCCCTTAGATTTATCCTTCAATGATAGACTTGAAGACTATGACATGTAGCCATGTCTCTTTTCATCCAATTTCAAATATAGCTTCAGATTTCTGTGTCCGGTGCTACCCCTCTTATAATGGTAGAAACCTCATATGGAAGCTTCAACGTTGACATGTAACAACATCCTGTCTATCCATAGGGTAAGAATATATATGCTTTATCACCACAAACCCTCCAAATATCTCTAAAATTCCCCATAGTCACATTGTCAGGCAAAAGCTAATCTTTTACCATCAAAGTCCTGCTCTTCTTACTACCTGGTACATAAAAAGTAACATATTTCTCATTACTACCCTTAAGGTCATGCATACCCAAAGTTATCATATAACATCACAATCTGATATTCCCATAAACATACCCCTTACCTCATATGTTTTATTAGAACAAAAACAACTTTTAGCCCTCAATGGTTACACCTCAAATGCTTCAGGGTTTGCTGTTACCTGATTTTACTTCACATCTAACAAATTCCCATAGGGTAATTCATTTAACCAAGAACACCTAAACCTAGGCTTCAACAAATGTTTTGACAACGACATTATTTTATCTGTTACTGAATGTTGTTGCTGATACAACAGTCATGACAAAGCATAAGATTGACACATACTTGATAGAGGTCGAGCGACCGTCTCTAACATGTTTGACTGGAATTCTCAACAGACATGGACCCTCAAGATTCCTCACTGATATTACAGAATGAGCTGCTGGAACCTGCCCATCTATCTCTAATTTTCACAACAGAAGAATCAAACCACATGCATATAGTTTCTCTCTTCCCTAACGAGCGGTACTGATCAGATACCTCTCCTTGTCTGTCATTAAAATCAAAGACCTCATCCTGTACCTCCATGATGAATCTATATTCTCTCTACTAATATCTGTTCTCCTATTTTAACCCTATTCGTACTATCATTGACAGCACTCTCCATCCGTAACATAAACCTGAGTCCTTCTTGCGACCCCCTTTAATTTCAGAAAAGTTGTTGTCGGTGTCATACTTCCTACATTTGCTATTGCCATCGTATCATTAATCCCTTCCAAAGTTACCATTAAAGTAGTTGATTTAGTTGATGTATCAACCTTAATTATTTCTAGTGCGAAAGTTCCCGATATCCTCTGTGTATTATCTACTGTTGGAGTGACTACTGTAATCTACTCCTCCTTTGGTGACTGCGGAAGCTTCGACAGACTTCAAATCTTCCATTATAAGCGTCACTTTATGAATTACATAGCCTTTTAACCAATAATTCTTAACCGGAACAAATTTTAATGCTTGCACTAGATAAGTACACATATACAGTGGGGAAAAAAAGTATTTAGTCAGCCACCAATTGTGCATGTTCTCCCACTTAAAAAGATGAGAGAGTCCTGTAATTTTCATCATAGGTACACGTCAACTATGACAGACAAATTGAGAAAAAAAAATCCAGAAAATCACATTGTAGGATTTTTAATGAATTTATTTGCAAATTATGGTGGAAAATAAGTATTTGGTCACCTAGAAACAAGCAAGATTTCTGGCTCTCACAGACCTGTAACTTCTTCTTTAAGAGGCTCCTCTGTCCTCCACTCGTTACCTGTATTAATGGCACCTGTTTGAACTTTTTATCAGTATAAAAGACACCTGTCCACAACCTCAAACAGTCAAACTCCAAACTCCACTATGGCCAAGACCAATGAGCTGTCAAAGGACACCAGAAACAAAATTGTAGACCTGCACCAGGCTGGGAAGACTGAATCTGCAATAGGTAAGCAGCTTGGTTTGAAGAAATCAACTGTGGGAGCAATTATTAGGAAATGGAAGACATACAAGACCACTGATAATCTCCCTCGATCTGGGGCTCCACGCAAGATCTCACCCCGTGGGGTCAAAATGATCACAAGAACGGTGAGCAAAAATCCCTGAACCACACAGGGGGACCTAGTGAATGACCTGCAGAGAGCTGGGACCAAAGTAACAAAGCCTACCATCAGTAACACACTACGCCGCCAGGGACTCAAATCCTGCAGTGCAAGACGTGTCCCCCTGCTTAAGCCAGTACATGTCCAGGCCCGTCTGAAGTTTGCTAGAGTGCATTTGGATGATCCAGAAGAGGATTGGGAGAATGTCATATGGTCAGATGAAACCAAAATATAACTTTTTGGTAAAAACTCAACTCGTCGTGTTTGGAGGACAAAGAATGCTGAGTTGCATCCAAAGAACACCATACCTACTGTGAAGCATGGGGGTGGAAACATCATGCTTTGGGGCTGTTTTTCTGCAAATGGACCAGGACGACTGATCCGTGTAAAGGAAATAATGAATGGGGCCATGTATCGTGAGATTTTGAGTGAAAACCTCCTTCCATCAGCAAGGGCATTGAAGATTAAACGTGGCTGGATCTTTCAGCATGACAATGATCCCAAACACACCGCCCGGGCAACGAAGGAGTGGCTTCGTAAGAAGCATTTCAAGGTCCTGGAGTGGCCTAGCCAGTCTCCAGATCTCAACCCCATAGAAAATATTTGGAGGGAGTTGAAAGTCCGTGTTGCCCAGCGACAGCCCCAAAACATCACTGCTCTAGAGGAGATCTGCATGGAGGAATGGGCCAAAATACCAGCAACAGTGTGTGAAAACCTTGTGAAGACTTACAGAAAACGTTGGACCTGTGTCATTGCCAACAAAGGGTATATAACAAAGCATTGAGAAACTTTTGTTATTGACCAAATACTTATTTTCCACCATAATTTGCAAATAAATTCATTAAAAATCCTACAATGTGATTTTCTGGATTTTCTTTTCTCATTTTGTCTGTCATAGTTGACGTGTACCTATGATGAAAATTACAGGCCTCTCTCATCTTTTTAAGTGGGAGAACTTGCACAATTGGTGGCTGACTAAATACTTTTTTTCCCCACTGTATTCTCCCTGATCTTTCTCTGTAATATTATGCAAAATGAATGAACAGTCACTCATAACCCTCTTCCACTTCATATCGTTGTACAAACTATACCTCCTTTGACCAAGTGCAACAGGTTCTACATCTGGTCCTGATAACAATACTTATTCTCCATAATTATCTCTCCATGTGGGAGGGACGTCCCCATCCTAACCCTAATAAGTATTTTTCCTCTAAAATTGGTGCTGGAGCTATTGGTTCCCTTATAATCAAATGCGATATATTTATGGCTTTAATAACTATCAATGTTGAAAGAGTTAAATTGCTTCTCACTGTTGTTTTAATAGACTGAAGTGTTAATGTCCTTATTGTTACTTCATCCATTTTCCCCAAAGAAAAGTTGTCTTTGCTTGTACTTCCATCTATCACCACTAGTGTCACTTTTTCCCAACTCTCAGTCCTACCTGTAATCCCTGACTTTCAAACTTTTGATTATAAAAAATACACCTATAATTACCTTGATCTCCCTACTCTAAAGTGTCCTTCACCACTGTTCTCTCTCTCTTACTACTAACTTTGAAACTTAGCTTACTGTCTTAGAGTTCCTTCAACCTAGTTCTCCTAACTTTTTTAATCTAATCTTTTCTCCTAACCTTTAAAAACATTTTCCACTGATTTATTCACAAAATCCCTTTACCACCAATTTTTAGAATATGTGATTGGGAAAGCCCCCCCTGCTTCTGACTTCTTTACACACAGACTTGGCAAACGACTAAACACCTTTTAGCCTAGCCTGAAATCTCTTGGTGTAAGAATGTAACCCAGAATAACAGTCACCCCTTTTAACTTTATTTTTCAGACAGATTGTCTAATAGGCAGTCTAATAGATTATCATCCTTCCTATGATATTATCTTTTTAAGCAAATATAATTCCCAAAAACCCTACTTTTAAAAATCCTCTACCAGACATCCGTCTAGTGTACATCTTATTGTACAATTCAATTTAAACAATGCATCTCTTCCCAACACTGCAATAACAGTATCTTCTAATATTAGTATGTCTATTTTAATTTCTCTTTGAGTTCGTATAGCATAGCTCCATTGGTTCCTTAAGAGTAATTAACTGTTTTACTACCTCAAATCCCTATCCTAATTAGTTAATTTTACATAGTAAGATGTTTAACCTCTTTAGGCTGAACACAGATAAAAGCTTTTACACTATTCACCATCACTTCTCATAGTCCTCTGGTTTTACTTCAATTGTTAGATATTTTCTCTTCTTCTCTAATCGGTGCTATCAGCTGACACCCCCCCTTCGTATCTTCTAGCACTCTAGAATCCTTAGGGTTCACCTGGAGAACAGGTGATCTTGAATGGCCCCTGTATCTTCCTTAAAAATTTTCTCTGTTGTTTCCTCCTGACCCATTGCACTCACAGGTAAAGTGACCAATCTGTCCATAATTATAACAGTCTTCTGAAAGTTGCTGGAAGTGTAGCTGAAATCTTCCTCCTCCTTCTAAGCCTTCTCGTCCTCTTCCTCTCCAACTCTGTGTCTGTCCAGAAACTATCTGTGGATATGGAACACCTGGTACCCCCCTTGGCTGGTACAATTGCATTTGATATTGTTCAGTTGAAGCTGTAACAGTGATTGTTGATTTGGTTCACTCTGATTCTTCATAACCAAAGCTTCTCTTCTCCACCAGTTGTATGATTGAGTTTTTTGAGAGTTTCGTGATCCTGTTCTTTCTTGCTGTTGACATATCAGGATTCTTCAAAAGCTTATATTCTAAGTTCTGTCCTCAAAATATCATCTTCCATCATCTTCTTACTATTTCTTCAACTTCTTGGCCTCAATGTATTCTTCTTCTCCTCCAATTCTTGGGATTATTTTCTCAGCAGGTTTTCTCCTTGTCTCTTCAGCGTCTCGAGCTGTTCCTCTAGCTCTCTTACCTCTCCCAAAGTCCTCGCTTCCTCCAGGCCTGATAAGCATCGGTCTATATCTCCTTCTATTTATTCTGTGCCAGTCCTTATAGGACAAACTCCTTTTGAATACACAGCACCTTCAGTCTCCTATTTCTCACTGTCTTCATCTGAACTCGAATCTCTTGTATCCTTCTTCCTTCAACTTCCATCAGAGATGAAATCTCTAGTATCCTTCTTCTTTCCTCTCTTGCCAACTTCCTTCTGATCACAGAGTCATATCCACCCATGACCTCTTCTCAATCACTCTCATCTTCATCATCCTCGTCTTCTTTAACCTCACTCTTCTCTTTCAGACATCTCATGTTCTTCCTTCTGGAGTTTTGGATTCATCTTTCTGGTCGTTTCTGCTTGTCCTCTATCTATTATTCATCTTCATCTCTGATGCAGCAATCACCCTCCTGGATGATCACTGGAAGCTGAGGATAAACATCCCTAAGCTCTACTTCCCTTAGCCTTATCTCTATAGCTTTGTTTATCTTATCGCTCGAATCTTTTATCAGTTTTTGTTTGAGAATGAAGGGCAACTTTTGTTTCACTTGCCGGATAACCTCGCAATACTTTAGTTAAAGGATTACCATTTTGCACTATATCAACCGGTGTACTGACTTTTATAGCCTTGATGTCGTTTTTCCCCATTGTAACAACCCTTTTATATTCCTTTATCGTGAATTATTTTATTTTAGACTATATAGCCTATGGCTTCCCCCCTTCAATTATTAATATAACCTAAACAACCCAAAATATAAATCAATCAAAATATGAATATTAAAAAATTCAATTAAATGTTTTATTCAAAAACCATTTCTAATTAAAATAAAAAATCAATTAAAAAATCAATTAAAAATTATGAATAATTTAAAACCAATTTTTTATTTCTATATCCTAACTTACCCATTTATCAATTAGGCTATCTTACCACAATCCATCAGGAAAGTAAATGTAACCATAAACTCCATTGTTTAATATGCACCCAAGTATCTTAATTCCAGAATACTGTCAGTACCTGATTTCCAACCGAACTGTAATCCAGCCCAGTGATGCACAGAGACTCCAAAATGCAAATTTTATTCAAATCAGTATTTGCCAAGCCTATGTGAAATTTTCATAACATCACATATCCTGTTAGGGGAAGATTTTGTGAACTAGCCTGATATCTGATCCTCTGCCTCGTCACAACTTGTCACGTGACGCACGTCAGTCACACGTTAGCCCCTCCTCTCTCCTGTCGTATCGTCCTATTGCTCCTCACATATGACAGAAGAACAGAGACACAGAAAAAGATTTTAGTAGTTACTGCAATCACTGAGTTATCTCAACCATATTCAACATTCCTTCGTTCACCCATTATTCACTCTAAGACTAAACTCAGAACTAAATAGATCGCTCAAAAACATTTTTATTTTATTTTAATCCGTCATTTAATTTAATTCATTATACTCCGTCAACATATATTTAATGTATAAATTCACTACATTTCAACAAATAGTTTCATGTTCAAACACCAGCCGCTTTAAACTATAAGATTCGTGTTAAAATCTCTCTTCTTTGTTCCCTCGTCTGTGTCTCTCTGTCTCCCCCTGAGACACAGCCCAACAGAACTATGACACGTTACCCACAATCCCGTTTTGTAGTTTTAGTAAACAACATTTTGTAGTTTTTTAGTACCGGAACCAAACGTCTCATAATCTCGTGCCATAAACTACAACTCCCACGTTTTGTAGTGTAGTGTCATAAAATTAAACGCATGCGCAAATGCATCCAATGATACGATTCTCAGACAATAGAACGATAGCATTACGCTACAGCTTCACTATTTTATACCTTATACTCACACAATTACACATAACAGAGCTCACATTTGCGTAGAACTTTGAATTCTACACACACATACATATTTTAAGAGGCTTATCCTATCGCAATAGGACCTCTAAGGATACGTTAGCATGTAGCACACAACACAATTAGCATTTAGCATTAACATTAGCCTTAGCCTTTAGCTAACTGTGGCCTACCACGCCCTAAGTAACCTTGCATTGTGCCTAAATCATTGTCCATATATCACCTGCTAACTTTATGCTGCCGTAAGTTCTGGATAATCATATGAGCGGTTACCCCAAACGAATAATCCGTCGACTATAAGATGAGCATAACATACAATATCATCGTCCACCTCATGGTTCCCAGAACCAACCTGACCCCACACTAGCGCGTTGCCCGGATTTATGGCCCACTCCTAAAGAGTCGCCTCGTTTTCGAGGTCTTTAACAGATCCACAATGCTCTAATTGCATACGTATCCCTGACTTCATTCTGCCAATATCTGCCGTTAATATCTCTACCATCGATTGCTCTAAAATTCCAAGCCTACTCTCCCCCTTTTTGCCCTGTCTACCAGTGCAACAATTGATAATGATTAGCCAGACCTCCAGTCATCAGCAATAACGCCACACGAGGCACGGTCGTATGGTACATCTCTCCAGTGTACACAAGCAGTATCAAAACGAACAACTTAGCTGTGAGGAACACTCACCCTTGTCTGGTCATGACTCCAGACCGAAGTTAGCTTGGTGGCTACGAATGAGCAAAGGAGAGATGCAGACCAGCCCCACGTTGGGCGCCATTTGTCGTATCGGGTGAATGGTGGCAATTATTGCTGATGAACAAAGGAGTCCGCTCATACTGAACTTTGATCATAAGGTTTATTCAGATCACAAGCTTTAGCATAAGTGACAGGTGACATGCCCACCCGGAGAGCGACGCCTCAGAATGGCTGCTCTGCCTTCTCCTTCGTTTTTCCCCCTACTTATAAACAATGCAAAAAGATGCTCCCTCTTCTGGCCAATCACCAGTCTCCCCTGTCTACAACACACTTCCTGTCTGTTGTATGTGGCGTTACACTAAAACATTCCCTCTTGATACTAAAATCAACATTCTTTCAGTTCCACTTAAAAACATTTAACAAAAGCATAATCCCAATACACGACAAAACTGTTTTGAGCCACTGGCGCAAGGACCTGCAATTTTTATATTGATTGTCATATCCAGTCTTTTCGGTGAGCCGGATCATTTGGCTCCGTTCACGTAAAAGAGAAGGGCTCATTTGGCTCCCAAACGGCTCTTCGTTCAAAATGCTTAAACATCGACCTAGAAGCATGAAAAAAAGTGCAAATCTCTAATGTAAAGCCCCAAAATTAGGCTATTATTATGTCAGATCGTCAAATACATTTTTACCTGGCCAAATTATTAGATATCCTGCAAAACAATGGGGGTTTTTTATGCACTGAAAAAAATCAGCATGGACCAGATTGCCGTGCTCTCCCCACTATTTATTGTTTCTGCAGTGAGGACTCCCCCTCTTTATAATGATCGTGTCATTTATCTGCAGAAACAATAAATAGCACGCCAAAAAAGCAGTAGTAGCAGTATGCAAATCAGGGAGCCAAATGAACAACTCTTTCACCAATGTGCTTCGGTTCCCGACGTTCACCAAAAAGATCAGTTCAAAAAGTGCTGTTAATTCGCAAACGACCTATCGCTAAGAGCCGATTTATGCTTGATCCGAAATGTGGTCAAAGGATGGTGTGGCGGAATTGCGGGGCCCCCAGAGGCCAAATTGAGCTCGGTGTGTATCGCTGTGCGCCTCTAAAATGTTTTAACGATGCGGATGGCTCCGTATAGCTCCGCATTGTATAAACACAAACTCACTTCCTTGACAACTTACTTCACAACAGCCCTGCGCTGGTCTGCGAAGCGCAAGAAGTATGAATGCCCTGACATCCAATGCAGATGTCAGATTGACCATGTAGCGCCTTAAATGGTTTGACACTGGTTGTGGCGGAGGGATTTCATGACCTGGCCGTGGTGTTTGCCCTGCTAGCTAAATCATGTGAGGCAAGAAGACACCAACTAAACCACTGGCCGCATGTAAGTTATAAGAGAAGTCGACAATTTAGGTTGAATTATTGCGTTAATATACTGTTATTATAATGTCACAAAATGTATCAGACTTTTTTGCAGCTATCCAATACAACTAGCTAGCTAACTAGAGAGCACGAGCGAGCCCAGTCCGTGTTCACTAGCTCGCTCGCTAGCTAGGTTGGAAAATGTGGTTGGCTAGCTAGCTTTCTTAATTTCAGTTCACTTATTTGAAATATTGTAAAATATCACACAATTGTATTGTGCATTAAAAAGCCTGCTTCTCTTCTTGGAAAATGGTTTTGATGAGTTTGTTGAGCTAGCTAAATGCAAGAAGCCAGAAACCAGATGTTGTATGCACATGTATTCCGCAACATGATTCCAACAAACCTCAGAAGCTATCGAGACAGATAATAATATTGTAGCGGCCCGCACAGACAGCTGTGTGTTATGTGCTGTTCGTTGGTTGTGTTGTACTTACCAGTACCCAGTGTTCGTGGGGTCCGACATGCCAGTCAACCTGCTATCTGAGTTTGGTTAATAAACCGGGAATTCGTAAACTCAAACCTCTGTCTGGACAATTGTTCATTTATGATCATTACAATATTTTCTAACGTTCGTTCTGTCTAGAAGGCAGGTGAGAAAGAAGGCGCTTGCAAACGAGAGCGGTAAAAACAAAACAAAAATTACCGCCCGAACAGGGACTTGAACCCTGGACCCTCAGATTAAAAGTCTGATGCTCTACCGACTGAGCTATCCGGGCTCTGACATGCAGAGAAAATTTAAATATCTTGATTTTAGAAGTTGTAGCTAGATCACATCTAAACTTGTTAGGAAAGTGAGCCGTTCGCAACTGTTGCCGAAGACGTTGCATTCTTTCTGTGTTGCTCTGCGCAAGAGCTAGGGGACACTTTCCTACCACATAGCTAACGTTACAGTAAGTGTATTGCAGTCAGCATCGTAACGTTTATACCACAGATGAATAGGTTACTAGCTTTGGTTTTACCCACAGGTGAATAGGAACTGTTACCGTATCTTTGGTTATGCTAACGTTAACTTAGCTAGCTACTGTAGCTATCATAGCTCGCAATAGAGTGTTCCATTTCATTCTGTGGTCAGCTAACCTAGCGGTGCAAATATGCACCATTGTCCATGTGTAAGTGTTAATATGCACCGAAAAACTACTGTCAGCCTCTGTGTTGTTCCTTTCATCTCCATTTATTGACAATTCAGTGTTTTCATCAGATCAATATACGTACTTTATTAACGTCATTATTGTTCACGTCATTAACGTGAGCAAAAAAAACTGCGACTAATGTATAGTGTGAGTTTTTTTTTGGGGGGGGGGGGTCTCAAGTTTAGAACGTAAATGAAAGACCTGTTTTGATCAGATGAAAGGGGAGAAAAATGTACAGGCCCCAGCGAGATTTGAACTCGCGACCCCTGGTTTACAAGACCAGTGCTCTAACCCCTGAGCTATGGAGCCCTGTTCTGTTGAGGCTGAAGCGCAAACTCTTTTTGAATATGGCCTGGACAGCCTTTCATTCGAGCTCTATAAATGTTCTGAAAATATTTTATGTTTGCTTGCAAAGGCCTAAATTGATCGCTTTGATTGTATTGTAAAAACATCTCTGTCAGTATTTTAAATCACCACGATAAAGACAAAAAAATATCCTGCATTCTGACTTGCAATGTGTTTTCAACTTCAACCACTAGATGGCGTCGAAGAACTGCATTTGTCAACAAGCCGTTCAGAAGTTGTTTGTAGCCAGTCATTTGTTGCGCTCAAGTGGATAATTAAGCAATAAGGCCCGAGGGGGTGTGGTATATGGCCAATATACCACAGCTAAGCGCTGTTCTTTAGCATGACACAACGCGGAGTGCCTGGATACAGCCCTTAGCTGTGGTATATTGGCCATATACCACAAACCCCAGAGGTGCCTTATTGCTATTATAAACTGGTTACCAACATAATTAGAGCTGTAAAAATACATATTTTGTCATACCAGTGATACACAGTCTGATATACCACGGCTGTCAGCCAATCAGCATTCAGGGCTCGAACCACCCAGTTTATAACAGACCTTTTACCACGGGAAGAACAAACCATTTATTTTTACTGCTCTAAAAAGGTTAGTAACCAGTTTATAATAGCATTAAGGCACCTTGGGGGTTTGTGCTATATGGCCAATATTCACAGCTAAGGGCAGTATCCAGGCACTCTGCATTGCGTCATGGGTAAGAATAGCCCTTAGCCATGATATATTGGCCATTTACCACACCCCCTCGGGCCTTATTGCTTATGTATAGACTACATATATATTCACAGTCCAGACCAGTATTTACTACTTTACTCGTGCTTTTGCACGGCAGTCTTTCAATGGGAAAACTTGGCTAAAACCTAAATCTATCTTCTCCAGTCATTCTCTGTAACCACTGCACTGACCATTGAATACAGAATGTGCACACAAATAAATAATCCTTTAGTTGGCATAGCCTATAAAGCAACACTATGCACCTTAGTATTTTTGTGTTTGCTTATGCATTTACAATTTGGGATAACTAGGGCGGATCTGCACCAGTGGCGTACTACTTTGGGAGTTCAATGCACCTGACTGGCTTGCAAAGACAGCCTCCTATGGCTTTGGGCGTGGTATAGAATAGAACGGAGGTACCAGCCTCCGGAATGGGTCATATTCAATTTAGGGATACAGAGATGGATACGTATGGTTAGCCAGAGGACGTAAAATATGTCCAATATTTGCTTTGGAATACTGAAACCATTCCACCATGGAACTCGTATTCGATATCCGATAAATACGCGCAGGAATTGAATTGAATTGTATTTTATGGATTTATGAAAAGGCATATTTTTTGCATCACTAACCACTTGAGGATTGTAAATGAGAAACATGCGTGTGGAAGACGGACGGATTGTTAGTCTTGGTTTTGAACCCATTTCTAAAACCAAGCCTCCATCGCAAGGACGGTAAGTAACTGGTGAATAGGCCTATACTAGAGCAATGATTGATTCAATATCTCCCGTAGATAACCTGTTGAATGTGATTTTTCAAATACCAATAAAATGCTGCATTTGTTGTTTGCGTTTTGATTGTGTTTATAAGAAGGGACTAGTGTCTACATAGCCCGTGCGTAAAAATGCGTTCCAAATGTTCCAAGATCACAATACATCATCATCACTTCTATCATAACCTAGTTGCCTTTCTCTGAACTTGGACAAGGCGAGGTTTATGCGTGAACATGGGACTGGCTTATTTTATGGATTTAAACAAGTGTCAACTGATTTACACAATAACTCAAAAGATAGGCTATAAAAAACCTATATAGATACCGGAACGTTTTCTTATTCAATGGTTTCTTTCTTGTGCTTAGCCTAGGTAGTTGTGTACAGTAATTGACAGGTGCCAATTCAATTGACACAATTGGTGTACTTGTAGCCTAATGTAGCCCATCCCACGGAGGGAAGATACATAGTTACAGTATTGACATGTAATAAACATGTTCAATAGGCCGACTGTACTGTTTCTAGGGAAAATGACGCGATGATTAGCCAATCATCACAAAGAGCTGAGTAATCGCCCCTAAACATGTTGTGCCAGGCTTCATCCAAAAATGCATGTATTGTATGAATGAAACTGTACACCCAATCCGTTCTCTCTGCGCAGCATATACCTGTCCAGCCTGTTTCACAGATTTGTGAAAGGTCGCTCAGCGAGTCACGGGCATTGGTAGGTAGGTCTATTACGAGTGTGGTGTTGGATGTCACTTTGGAACAGTTCAACACGCTACTACGCCCCAACGACTGGAACGGAGCTCCGTCCTGCCTTCACTCCATAAGTGTAGCTTGGTCTCGCCACTTGCGCTCTGGCAAAGGGATTTATAAGATTCAGTCGGACACACTTGTTTCTTTACGCTAGAACGTGACTGAAAAGTAAGGCTGTCAACAATAATAACAAGAGCACTCTCCGTTTCTTTGCTTGTCCACGGTTAATGAAGGCATAACAACCGGGTAAAATAAGATTTCTCCGCGTTCGACCATGAAAGTGGCACGGATATTTGTGGCCAGATGCTGCGCTCCTTCACATTAGCACGCCGCCGGCTGACTAAATGTAAGATCCCTCATTGTTAATTTAGGGAGACCTGTATTTGTGTGTAGATATAACCTAGCTACAACCCCATATAACTTATACACTACGGGACTTAATGTAGGCTAGATTGAGCTGATGTTGGAATCAGTGATGAGACAGCGATCCTCGTTTCAATGAACAGCGATAGGCGACTTTGTAGCCAAATCAAAATTAACAAAGTCTAGCCTGGTTCCGGATGTAAACACAACGTCGCGCCTTCCTTTTTTCACCGAATCCCGACATGGTTGCTAACAAAGGGGCATTTTCTAACTTCTCTTTCCAGGGCCACCATGCTCCTTGCGTCCGCTGTGGTCGTGTGGGAATGGCTCAACGAACACGGGCGGTGGCGGCCCTACAGCCCGGCCGTCTCCCACCACATCGAGGCGGTGATACGAAGCGATCCCCGTGGTGGGAGCGTCGTGCTAGGCCAAGTCGACAACCGCCTCTCGCCCTACATCCTAGACCTGCAGTCGATGCACCAGTTCAGGCAGGACACAGGTAAGAAGACGAGAGGTGGGAATGGCTGTTGTTGTTGTTGTGGGGATGCTGTTGTCATGTCGTTAGGCTACTGGTGTTGTTGGTGTAAGAAGGCAGTTGGATGTATGTAGGTGCAGAACTTTTGTGAAACATCACAGCACAGTTGAAAATGTATGGCAAATTAAAAATCAAAACTGGATGGTCTTAAGAGATAGATGGGAAACCATGTGTTTGATACCATTCCACCTATTCTGCTCCAGCCATTACCACAAGCCTTATCCTCCCCAATTAAGGTGCCACCAACCTCCTGTGATGTCCAGTGAGTGTCTGTCTGTGTCTTGGTCTGTCTGGAATGGATACATTGTGACAGACAAAAGTCATATCAGAATTCTTAGTTCTACAGAGGCCTTTTTGCCATCTTAGGCCCAGTTGTCAGCATGTTCTGGTTTTTACTTCATGTTATTGCACAGCGTCATACAATTCTGTTTGTTTTGCATGTGGTTCGACTGATAGATAGTGACTGCTTTGCCACTGGAGTGGCGCTTAGAGCTCACAGGTTGGTTCCATTCCGTCATAGAATGAGAATTAAGAATGAATTACAATCAGTTCCATATTCCAAGAACCTGGCTGGGTCCCTGACTTTAACCCTCCGCTTGCCTGTCAGACAGAATGGGGTGGAAGTGTGATGACCTAGAACAGCTGTACCTCACGGAGCCTTGGCCTCTCTTGCGAGAGACATTCTTCCCCCCCATACTCCCCGAATCTAACGCCCGCAGCTGCCGTGTGGAGACGGACAATTGGGTGGGATAAGCAGAGGGAGCGAGAAAGAAATGGCACCCTATAGTCAAAAGTAGTGCACTACATAGGGAATAGGGTGCCCTTTGTGACAGATCCAGAGCGTAAGGGGAAAGCAGAGAGAATGTGATATTTCAAGGCTTAATCAGCAGAGAATCTGAGAATCTCCCCCCCCCCCCCCTGTAGAGTCTCAGCCACACTGTCTCCTAAGGATTTCTTTAGTCTTGTCTTTAGTTCTGTCAATAGGCCAGATCTCTAGGGACTAGCGGCGTCAGAACCTCGGTACGTGGGAGAGATAGATGGAAGGAGGTATAGAAAGAGAGAGAGGGAGGGAGAGGGAAGCCCGTCTCTCTCTCTCTCTCTCTTTGTTGAAGTTGAGGGAACAGATGTTGGCTCCTCTATTGTGGAGTAGACGTTCACGCAGGCACCCTCACACACACACACACACACACACACACACACACACACACACACACACACACACACACACACACACACACACACACACACACACACAGATACACACACACACACAGATACACACACACACACAGATACACACACACACACACACACACACACACACACACAGATACACACACACACTCTCTCTCACACACAGGGAAGAGTGTGGGAGAGAGTTGTAGGAGCAGAGCTCAGGCGCACCGAGTCGGGAGACGGGGTAGGGGGCGTACCGGCAATTATAAATTCACTGAAGTGGAAGAAGGGGAGAGACAAGAGAGACAGAACATGAAGAGAGAATGAGAAAGATGGGGGAGAGAGAAAGGGGGAGAGATCAGTAATGACAGAAATATCTCTCTTTATCTTGTAGTTACACTCTGCTGTTTCACCAGAGCTGATGATGGTATGCTATTGCCTATTCACCCTCCCACTGAATCCCACTATGTTTGTGCTAGAGACAGACAGCATGAGAATACTACAGCTCACAGCTCGCAGCTAGCCAAGCAGTCTCCAAATTAACTTTACACCCCATCGGTGATGGTTTTAAGCCTCACATATCCATGTTTCTCTTTTCTCTGTGTCCTGTCTTTTTCCACCACTGTGTGATGCAGCCCTTCTATTATACAGCCAAAGATTCCATTACTTTGTTGGTTCAACAACTTTTTTTTGGAAATATTAGTTTACTTTAAATCCCCTTCCTGTAATTCCCCATAGCTACAGGATTTGGAAACGCAGTATGCCAACTATTCATAGGGCTAATAGTCAATCAGAGAAGCCAGACTGAAGAGTTTTCAGCTGTCACTGAAAGCTTAGGAACGGTTTCACTTTTCGGGAGGAGCCCTGTGAAAGGTAACACCCAGCTAGCGTTAGCGTCTGGCTGTCATTTCAGGAAGCCGTTAGCATTTAGGCTAGCTGCCGTCAACCGACGTCTGGGGAGTCTTTCCTCAAACATAAGCAAATGTTTTTCTACCTGAAGTGGGTGACCATTTAGATTCCCTTTTATAATTCTGAGAAACACTCGCCGACTGAGCCATCGCTGTTACCGTCTGTCAGAAAATGGGCAGACTCTTGTGAACGGGCACACCCTTCCGACCACTGATTGAGTCACTGACTCCCTCTCCAACACATTGTCAATCTGTTTTTCTCACTCTGTTGCTCTCACCCCTCTGTCTCTCTCCCTCTCTCTTGCTCTCTCACCCCTCTGTCTCTCTGCTCTGTCTCTCTCCCTCTCTCTTGCTCTCTCACCCCTCTGTCTCTCTGCTCTGTCTCTCTCCCTCTCTCTTGCTCTCTCACCCCTCTGTCTCTCTGCTCTGTCTCTCTCCCTCTCTCTTGTCTCTCCCCCTCTCTCTTGCCCTCTGACTCTTGTCTCTCTCCCTCTCATACACATACAACCGCAATCTCCCAAACTCACACAAGTTGATACATTGGTAAACACACACAACAAAACCCAGTGGAAAAAGGTGTTGTGGTGGGGGAGTTAGAGAATTATGGTTGAAATGACATGATGGTTGATATAGAGAGGCAGATGGACAGAGGCTGACAACAGGCAGATAGACAGAGGCTGACAACAGGCAGATAGACAGAGGCTGACAACAGGCAGATAGACAGAGGCTGACAACAGGCAGATAGACAGAGGCTGACAACAGGCAGATAGACAGAGAGTGACAACAGGCAGATAGACAGAGACTGACAACAGGCAGATAGACAGAGACTGACAACAGGCAGATAGACAGAGAGTGACAACAGGCAGATAGACAGAGAGTGACAACAGGCAGATAGACAGAGGCTGACTACAGGCAGATAGACAGAGGCTGACAACAGGCAGATAGACAGAGGCTGACAACAGGCAGATAGACAGAGGCTGACAACAGGCAGATAGACAGAGAGTGACAACAGGCAGATAGACAGAGAGTGACAACAGGCAGATAGACAGAGACTGACAACAGGCAGATAGACAGAGACTGACAACAGGCAGATGGACAGAGAGTGACAACAGGCAGATGGACAGAGGCTGACAACAGGCAGATAGACAGAGAGTGACAACAGGCAGATGGACAGAGGCTGACAACAGGCAGATAGACAGAGGCTGACAACAGGCAGATAGACAGAGGCTGACAACAGGCAGATAGACAGAGGCTGACAACAGGCAGATAGACAGAGAGTGACAACAGGCAGATAGACAGAGACTGACAACAGGCAGATAGACAGAGACTGACAACAGGCAGATAGACAGAGACTGACAACAGGCAGATAGACAGAGACTGACAACAGGCAGATAGACAGAGACTGACAACAGGCAGATAGACAGAGACTGACAACAGGCAGATAGACAGAGACTGACAACAGGCAGATAGACAGAGGCTGACAACAGGCAGATAGACAGAGACTGACGGATGGACTAAACACACATATGAGACTGACTGACAGGCATAGAGGCTTCTGAGGCATAGACGGATAGAAAAGCACAGAGAGTGGGGGGGGTGGTCTGACACACACACACACACACACACACACACACACACACACACACACACTGGTCTTGGAAGAAGCAGCCAGCTGCCGTCTGAGGCTCGGAGGCCCTGTTGCTGCTCCAGCTGGTCCAGCCGAAGGGGACATGTTTCCCAGACACCCACAAAGCCTGGGGTCGGGGTGCAGGGGTCACGGGGTCAACCTGGGGGAGAGAGGGTGGAGGTAAACTAAACACAAGCCAAACCTGAAACGTGAGTGAAAGGCGCTAAGCTAGGACCCGAGAGAGAGAGAGAGAGAGAGAGAGAGAGAGAGAGAGACTGGAAAGAAGAGGGAGGGGAGAGAGAGAGAACAGAAAGTTTCCCCCCCAGCCCAATAGGTTGTTGTGAGGGAGGGAGGGAGAGAGACAGAGGGGGGTAGAACAGAACAGAACGTTCCCCCCAGTACAACCCAGTAGTTTGTTGTGCAACAGTCCGTGTCAGGTTACTCCAGGGCCCCAGGGCCTCCCGAGTGCCGTCAGTCACCGCGTGTTTCACAACATAGCCCATGGATTAGGAGCAGAGGCCTCACATACACACATACACACACATATACTCAAACGCTCTATACACACACTGGATTGTGTTTCTTTCTAGCCGATGGCTCTTGTGTTTGGACTAATAGGGTTAGGGGTGGAGAGATAGAGAGAGGGGGAAATCAATCATTTCCAGACCCAGGGACATGTACTAGTCTGTGGCGACCGAAATGCCAGAACTGGACAAGAACCTGACACCCTCAGCACACAGGGGGACAAACACCTACCTGGAGGTGACAGCATTCCCTCCCCCATATGCCCCCCTAGGCACAACTACGACAACATAACCAACAAAAACAAGTCGCAGCTCTGTCGCACACTGGGTATGTACATAGTCAATGGTAGGCTTCGAGGGGACTCCTGTGGTAGGTACACCTATAGCTCATCTCTTCGCAGTAGTACTGTAGACTACTTTATCACTTACCTCAACCCAGAGTCTCTCACAGTCAGCCAACTGACACCCCTATCAGACCACAGCAAAATCGCAGTCTACTTGAACAGAGCAATACTCAATCATGAGGCATCAAAGCCAAAGGACTGAATAATATTAAGAAATGCTATAGATGGAAGGAAAGTAGTGTCGAAACCTACCAAAAAACAATTAGGCAACAACAAATTCAGTGCCTTTTAGACAACGTCCTGGACAAAACGTTCCACTGTAATAGTGAAGGTGTAAACTTGGCAGTAGAAAACCTAAACAGTATATTTGACCTCTCAGCTTCCCTATCAAATCTAAAAATCTCTAACAGAAAACCGAAGAAAAGTAACAACAATGACAAATGATTTGATGAAGAATGCAAAAACCTAAGAAAGAAATTGAGAAACCTATCCAACCAAAAACCTAGAGACCCAGAATATCTGAGCCTACGCCTTCACTATGGTGAATCACTAAAACAATACAGAAATACACTACGGAAAAAGAAGGAACAGCACGTCAGAAATCAGCTCAATGTAATTGAAGAATCCATAGACTCTAACCACTTCTGGGAAAATTGGAAAACACTAAACAAACAACAACACGAAGAGCTATCTATCCAAAAAGGAGATGTATGGGTAAACCACTTCTCCAATCTTTTTGGCCCTATAACAAAGAACAAACAGCAAAAAAATATACATGATCAAATGCAAATCTTAGAATAAACTATTAAAGACTACCAGAACCCACTGGATTCTCCAATTACATTGAATGAACTACAGGACAAAATACAAACACTCCAACCCAAAAAGGCCTGTGGTGTTGATGGTATCCTCAATGAAATGATCAAATATACAGACCACAAATTCCAATTGGCTATACTTAAACTCTTTAACATCATCCTTAGCTCTGGCATCTTCCCCAATATTTGGAACCAAGGACTGATCACCCCAATCCACAAAAGTGGAGACAAATTTGACCCCAATAACTACCGTGGGATATGCGTCAACAGCAACCTTGGGAAAATCCTCTGCATTATTATTAACAGCAGACTAGTTCATTTCCTCAGTGAAAACAATATAGTGAGAAATGTAAAATAGGCTTTTTACCAAATGACCGTAGGACAGACCACATATTCACCCTCTACACCCTAATTGACAAACAAACTAACCAAAACAAAGGCAAAGTCTTCTCGTGCTTTGTTGATTTCAAAAAAGCTTTTGTAAAAACACCATTGTAAAAACAACCCATATTTATGTTTATTTATTTTCCTATTTGTACTTGAACTATTTGCACATTGTTACAACACTGTGTATATATATATACATAATATGACACTTGAAATGTCTTTATTCTTTTGGAACTTCTGAGTGTAATATTTACTGTTAATATTTATTGTTTATTTCACTTTTGTTTACTATCTACTTCACTTGCTTTGGCAATGTTAACATACGTTTCCCATGCCAATAAAGCCCTTAAATTGAATTGAATTGAATTGAATTGAGAGAGAGAGAATGAGTCTTGTGTTGTTTTTGTGCTTCTAGGCTGATCTGTTGTGGTAGTTTATACTCTCTTATCTACCTCAAACTCTCTCTCTCTCGGCCTTCCCTGCTTATCTGAGAGATAGCAGAAGGACGGAGAGAGGGAGAAAAGAGCCAGTAAACGTGTAAAAGACTGAAATGGAGAAGAGATGAGAGAGAAGGAGAGCAACAGGCTTCTATGTGGAAGAGCATCTGAGGTCAATCACACTAGAAAAGAGAGAAATTAGCAACGAAGGAAGAGAGAGATAAAGAGAGGGGGGGGGGGGACAGAGAGAGGGGGAGGGTATCCTATCCACATCATTCTGTCATTAGTAACCATAGCTCTTCTTTGGAAGGGGCTCTCTTTTATAAGTAATCTAGCAGAGACCTTCCTTTTCCTTGTTCTCTTTCCCAATCCCTTGCTTTATCTCTGCTTGTGACATCAGAGCGCTGCTAGAGGGCTACATAGATTCTATTTCATTAGCGACATTTGTCTTTGTTTGACAAAGAAACATTCTAGCACAAGGCTGGCTTTCCTATTGGTCTATCGTCTGATAGGCTGGCTTTCCTATTGGTCTATCGTCTGATAGGCTGGCTTTCCTATTGGTCTATCGTCTGATAGGCTGGCTTTCCTATTGGTCTATCGTCTGATGGGCTGGCTTTCCTATTGGTCTATCGTCTGATAGGCTGGCTTTCCTATTGGTCTATCGTCTGATAGGCTGGCTTTCCTATTGGTCTATTGTCTGATAGGCTGGCTTTCCTATTGGTCTATTGTCTGATTGAAACATTGAAGCTAAAGAAGAAAGGGAGGAGAAACAGCGGCTCTGGTCTGGTGGTCGGGTCTGGTCTGGTCTGGTCGGCCCTGGTCGGGTCTGGTCTGGTCTGGTCGGGTCTGGTGGTCGGGTCTGGTCTGGTCTGGTCGGGTCTGGTGGTCGGGTCTGGTCTGGTCTGGTCGGGTCTGGTGGTCGGGTCTGGTCTGGTCTGGTCGGGTCTGGTGGTCTGGTCTGGTCTGGTCTGTCAACCGAAAAGATTCTGTCTGAATTAGTCGCCATTTTCCTGCTCTCTCTTTTGATCTCTTTCCTTTCTCAAGTGTGTGTGTGTTGTTTCTATGTGTGTATGTGTTGTTTCTGTGTGTGTGTTGTTTCTGTGTGTGTGTTGTTTCTGTGTGTGTTGTTTCTGTGTGTGTGTGTGTGTGTATCTAAAGGTCAGTGTGTGTGTAAATCATGTAGTGACATGGAGGCTGTGTCTCCCAGGGCCCTAAGAGAAATTTGACTCAATTTGGCATGAGGGTCTGCAACACAAATGGATGGAAAGTGGTGTTGGGGGAAAAACATACAACATGATAAAATCCATGTACACAAAGTGTGAGGTTAAAATTGGCAAAAAACACAGACATTTCTTTCCACAGGGCTGTGGGGTGAGACAGGGATGCATTTTAAGCCCCACCCTCTTCAACATATATATCAATTAATTGGCGAGGGCACTAGAACAGTCTGCAGCACCCGGCCTCACCCTACTAGAATCTGAAGTCAAATGTCTACTGTTTGCTGATGATCTGGTGCTTCTGTCCCCAACCAAGGAGGGCCTACAGCAGCACCTAGATCTTCTGCACAGATTCTGTCAGACCTGGGCACTGACAGTAAATCTCAGTAAGACAAAAATAATGCTGTTCCGAAAAAGGTCCAGTTGCCAGGACCACAAATACAAATTCCATCTAGACACCGTTGCCCTAGAGCACACAAAAAACTATACATACCTCGGCCTAAACATCAGCGCCACAGGTAACTTCCACAAAGCTGTGAACGATCTGAAAGACAAGGCAAGAAGGGCCTTCTATGCCATCAAAAGGAACATAACATTTGACATACCAATTAGGATCTTGCCAAAAATACTTAAATCAGTTATAGAACCCATTGCCCTTTATGGTTGTGAGGTCTGGGGTCCCCTCACCAAACAAGAATTCACAAAATGGGACAAACACCAAATTGAGACTCTGCATGCGGAAATCTGCAAAAAGATCCTCTGTGTACAACGTAAAACACCAAATAATGCATGCAGAGCAGAATTAGGCCGATACCCGCTAATTATCAAGAAAGAGCCATTAAATTCTACAACAACCTAAAAGGAAGCAATTCCAAAACCTTCCATAACAAAGCCATCACCTACAGAGAGATGAACCTGGAGAAGAGTCCCCTGAGCAAGCTGGTCCTGGGGCTCTGTTCACAAACACAAACAGACCCCACAGAGCCCCAGGACAACAACAGCAACACAATTAGACCCAACCAAATCATGAGAAAACAAAAAGAGAATTACTTGACACATTGGAAAGAATTTACTAAACAACAGAGCAAACTAGAATGCTATTTGGCCCTAAACAGAGATGGCATAGCAGTGCTATTTGGCCCTAAACAGAGATGGCATAGCAGTGCTATTTGGCCCTAAACAGAGATGGCATAGCAGTGCTATTTGGCCCTAAACAGAGATGGCATAGCAGTGCTATTTGGCCCTAAACAGAGATGGCATAGCAGTGCTATTTGGCCCTAAACAGAGATGGCATAGCAGTGCTATTTGGCCCTAAACAGAGATGGCATAGCAGTGCGGTCGTGTTTTCTGTAGTGTCCTCATGTAAATAGCCTGTTTTTTTTTTTTTGTCTTTTTCGTATATATTTCTCAATCTCACTTTCCATCCTTTAACTAAATATACTTTCTTGCAACCCGCCTCACCCAATGTGGAACGGATTCTATTATTTCTTCATACATTTTTATCCAGAACCTCTGGCTGAAACTAGCCAGCTAACTAGCTACTTGCTATTAGCGGTCTTCACCATTGTCCGTGGCCGTGGCCTGCACTACCTACCAGCCAGCTCTAGCCTGGACAATTATCGGCCAGTCTGCACAGTCGAGCCAGAGCATATCGGATTTTCTGCCGGAATCACTGAATCACTGGACCTTAACACCGGATCATCGCAACTAGCTAGCTGCAACCGAATGGCTGTTGTCGTTGTTGGCTAATCACCACTGTCCTGAAGCTAACCCCAGTTAGCCTTGAGCTAGCCTCGAGCCAGGCCCATCTCCCGGCTATCTACCTCTCTGTCAACCGGATGGGACCTCCTAGTGTTGACACAGAGCCCTGCCGATCCATCACGACTGGTCTGCCAACGTAATCGTCTGATGTGGTTTCAACAGGCTTCCCGTTGCGACGACCACGAAGATCCATCTGCTAGCCCCGGCCCGCTAGCCCACGCAATCAACAGCCGTGCCTCCAGCTCGCCTGTAGCGTTGCAGCCACTGAACTGCTCCCGGACTTACTTATTGCTGGTCACTGGACCTTATGATCACTCAGCTACACAGCTGATGCCTGCTGGACTGTTCCTTTATACGGTACCCCATCCTGTTTATCTGTTTAGTCTCAGCTCAAACTTTTGTCGCCATTACCAGCTGTTGTCTTAGCTCTCTCGAATAACACCTGTGACTGCTTTATGCCGATCTCCCATGTGAATATTTACATTTACGTCATTTAGCTGACGCTCTTATCCAGAGCAACTTACAGTTAGTGCATACATTATTATTTTCATACTGGCCCCCCGTGGGAAACGAACCCACAAC
Source organism: Coregonus lavaretus (assembly GCF_964263955.1). NCBI lineage: Eukaryota > Metazoa > Chordata > Actinopteri > Salmoniformes > Salmonidae > Coregonus > Coregonus lavaretus. The sequence goes on along the minus strand of NW_028156951.1, from coordinate 8,364 downwards.
CCTGGCGTTGCAAACGCCATGCTCTATCAACTGAGCTACCTCCCTGCCTGCCATTCCCTCCCCTACCCTGGACGACGCTGGGCCAATTGTGCGCCGCCCCATTGGTCTCCCGGTTGCGGCCGGCTATAGCAGAGCCTGGATTCGAACGAGGATCTCTAGTGGCACAGCTAGCACTGCGATGCAGTGCCTTAGACCACTGCGCCAATCTAAACTAGATGCCCTCAATCTCACACAAAATATCAAGGAATCTACCAGGTACAACCCTAAATCCGTTAACATGGGCACCCTCATAGATATCATCCTGACTAATTTACCCTCTAAATACACCTCCGCTGTCTTCAACCAGGATCTCAGCGATCACTGCCTCATTGCCTGCGTCCGTAATGGGTCCGCGGTCAAACGACCACCCCTCATCACTGTCAAACGCTCCCTAAAACACTTCAGCAAGCAGGCCTTTCTAATTGACCTGGCCCGGGTATCCTGGATGGATATTGACCTCATTCCGTCAGTAGAGGATGCCTGGTTGTTCTTTAAAAGTACTTTCCTCTCCATCTTAAATAAGCATGCCCCATTCAAAAAATTCAGAACTAAGAACAGATATAGCCCCTGGTTCACCCCAGACTTGACTGCCCTTGACCAGCACAAAAACATCCTGTGGCGTACGGCATTAGTATCGAACAGCCCCCGCGATATGCAACTTTTCAGGGAAGTCAGGAACCAATATACACAATCAGTTAGGAAAGCAAAGGCTAACTTTTTCAAACAGAAATTTGCATCCTGTAGCACTAACTCTAAAATGTTTTGGGACACTGTAAAGTCCATGGAGAATAAGAGCACCTCCTCCCAGCTGCCCACTGCACTGAGGCTAGAAAACACTGTCACTACCGATAATTCTACGATAATCGAAAATTTCAACAAGCATTTTGCTACGGCTGGCCATGCTTTCCACCTGGCTACCACTACCCCGGCCACCAGCTCGGCACCCTCCGCTGCAACTTGCCCATGCCCCCCCCTGAAAAAGCTGCAAAATCTGGACTCCTAAAAATCAGCTGGGCTAGACAATCTGGACCCTTTCTTTCTAAAATTAGCCGCCGAAATTGTCGCAACCCCTATCACCAGCCTGTTCAACCTCTCTTTCGAATCGTCTGAGATCCCCAGAGATTGGAAAGCTGCCGCGGTCATCCCCCTCTTCAAAGGGGGTGACACTCTAGATCCAAACTGTTACAGACCTATATCCATCCTGCCCTGCCTTTCGAAAGTATTTGAAAGCCAAGTTAACAAACAGATCACCGACCATTTCGAATCCCACCGTACCTTCTCCGCTATGCAATCTGGTTTCCGAGCTGGTCATGGGTGTACCTCAGCCACGCTCAAGGTCCTAAACTATATAATAACCGCGATCGAGAAAAGACAGTACTGTGCAGCCGTCTTCATTGACCTGGCCAAGGCTTTTGACTCTGTCAATCACCGCATTCTTATTGGCAGACTAAATAGCCTTGGTTTCTCAAATGACTGCCTCGCCTGGTTCACCAACTACTTCTCAGATAGAGTTCAATGTGTCAAATCAGAGGGCCTGTTGTCTGGACCTCTGGCAGTCTCTAAGGGGGTGCCACAGGGTTCAATTCTCGGGCCGACTCTATTCTCTGTGTATATCAATGATGTCGCTCTTGCTGCTGGTGACTCTCTGATCCACCTCTACGCAGACGACACCATTTTGTATACATCTGGCCCTTCATTGGACACTGTGTTAACAAACCTCCAAACGAGCTTCAATGCCATACAACACTCCTTCCGTGGCCTCCAACTGCTCTTAAACGCTAGTAAAACTAAATGCATGCTCTTCAATCGAATGCTGCTTGCACCCGCCTGCCCGACTAGAATCACTACTCTCGGCGGCTCTGACTTAGAATCTGTGGGCAACTACAAATACCTAGGTGTCTGGTTAGACTGTAAAATCTCCTTCCAGACTCACATTAAGCATCTCCAATCCAAAGTTAAATCTAGAATTGGCTTCCTATTTCGCAACAAAGCCTCCTTCACTCATGCTGCTAAACATTCCCTCGTAAAACTGACTATCCTACCGATCCTTGACTTCGGCGATGTCATTTACAAAATAGCTTCCAACACTCTACTTAGCAAATTGGATGTAGTCTATCACAGTGCCATCCGTTTTGTCACCAAAGCCCCATATACTACCCACCATTGAGACCTGTACGCTCTCGTTGGCTGGCCCTCACTACATATTTGTCGCCAAACCCACTGGCTCCAGGTCATCTATAAATCCCTTCTAGGCAAATCCCCGCCTTATCTGCTGCTATGGTGACCAATAATCTTAGCTCATTGGTCACCATAGCAACACCCACCCGTAGTATGCGTTACAGCAGGTATATCTCACTGGTCATCCCCAAAGCCAACGCCTCCTTTGGTCGCCATTCCTTCTAGTTCTCTGCTGTAAATGACTGGAACGAACTGCAGAAATCTCTGAAGCTGGAGACACTTATCTTCCTCACTAACTTTAAGCATCAGTTGTCAGAGCAGCTTACCGATAACTGCACCTGTACACAGCCCATCTGTAATTAGCCCACCCAACTACCTCATCCCCATATTGTTATTTACATTGTTATTTATTTTGCTCATTTGCAAATATACATAATCTTCTGCACATCTATCACTCCAGTGTTAATACTAAATTATAATTGTAATTATTTTGCACTATGGCCTATTTATTGCCTTACATCCATAACTTACTACATTTGCACACACTGTATATAGATTTTCTATTGTGTTATTGACTGTACGTTTTGTTTATCCCATATGTAACTCTGTGTTGTTGTTTTTATCGCACTGCTTTGCTTTATCTTGGCCAGGTCGCAGTTGTAAATGAGAACTTGTTCTCAACTGGCTTACCTGGTTAAATAAAATAAATACCTGACCACTGTGACTAACCCAAAATTAAGGAAATATTTGACTATGTACAGACTCAGTGAGCATAGCCTTGCTATTGAGAAAGGCCGCCGTAGGCAGACCTGGCTCTCAAGAGAAGATAGGCTATGTGCACACTGCCCACAAAATGAGGTGGAAACTGAGCTGCACTTCCTAACTTCGTGCCAAATGTAAGATCATATTAGAGACACATACTTCCCTCAGATTACACAGACCCACAAAGAATTCAAAAACAAATCAATTTGGATAAACTCCCATATCTACTCTGTGAAATACCACAGTGTGCCATCACAGCAGCAAGGTTTGTGACCTGTTGCCACAAGAAAAGGGCAACCAGTGAAGAACAAACACCATTGTATTTTCCTTTTTGTACTTTAACTATTTGCACATCATTATACAGTGGGGAAAAAAAGTATTTAGTCAGCCACCAATTGTGCAAGTTCTCCCACTTAAAAAGATGAGAGAGGCCTGTAATTTGCATCATAGGTACACGTCCACTATGACAGACAAATTGAGGAAAAAAAATCCAGAAAATCACATTGTAGGATTTTTTATGAATTTATTTGCAAATTATGGTGAAAAATAAGTATTTGGTCACCTACAAACAAGCAAGATTTCTGGCTTTCACAGACCTGTAACTTCTTCTTTAAGAGGCTCCTCTGTCCTCCACTCGTTACCTGTATTAATGGCACCTGTTTGAACTTGTTATCAGTATAAAATACACCTGTCCACAACCTCAAACAGTCACACTCCAAACACCACTATGGCCAAGACCAAAGAGCTGTCAAAGGACACCAGAAACAAAATTGTAGACCAGCACCAGGCTGGGAAGACTGAATCTGCAATAGGTAAGCAGCTTGGTTTGAAGAAATCAACTGTGGGAGCAATTATTAGGAAATGGAAGACATACAAGACCACTGATAATCTCCCTTGATCTGGGGCTCCACGCAAGATCTCACCCCGTGGGGTCAAAATGATCACAAGAACGGTGAGCAAAAATCCCAGAACCACACGGGGGGACCTAGTGAATGACCTGCAGAGAGCTGGGACCAAAGTAACAAAGCCTACCATCAGTAACACACTACGCCGCCAGGGACTCAAATCCTGCAGTGCCAGACGTGTCCCCCTGCTTAAGCCAGTACATGTCCAGGCCCGTCTGAAGTTTGCTAGAGTGCATTTGGATGATCCAGAAGAGGATTGGGAGAATGTCATATGGTCAGATGAAACCAAAATAGAACTTTTTGGTAAAAACTCAACTCGTCGTGTTTGGAGGACAAAGAATGCTGAGTTGCATCCAAAGAACACCATACCTACTGTGAAGCATGGGGGTGGAAACATCATGCTTTGGGGCTGTTTTTCTGCAAAGGGACCAGGACGACTGATCCGTGTAAAGGAAAGAATGAATGGGCCCATGTATCGTGAGATTTTGAGTGAAAACCTCCTTCCATCAGCAAGGGCATTGAAGATGAAACGTGGCTGGGTCTTTCAGCATGACAATGATCCCAAACACACCGCCCGGGCAACGAAGGAGTGGCTTCGTAAGAAGCATTTCAAGGTCCTGGAGTGGCCTAGCCAGTCTCCAGATCTCAACCCCATAGAAAATCTTTGGAGGGAGTTGAAAGTCTGTGTTGCCCAGCGACAGCCCCAAACATCACTGCTCTAGAGGAGATCTGCATGGAGGAATGGGCCAAAATACCAGCACAGTGTGTGAAAACCTTGTGAAGACTTACAGAAAACGTTTGACCTGTGTCATTGCCAACAAAGGGTATATAACAAAGTATTGAGAAACTTTTGTTATTGACCAAATACTTATTTTTCCACCATAATTTGCAAATAAATAAATAAAAAATCCTACAATGTCATAGTTGACGTGTATCTATGATGAAAATTACAGGCCTCTCTCATCTTTTTAAGTGGGAGAACTTGCACAATTGGTGGCTGACTAAATACTTTTTTTCCCCCCCCACTGTATATATGGATTAATGACATTTGAAATGTCTTTATTCTTTTGTAACTTTTGTGAATGTAATGTTTACTGTTAGAGAGAGAGAGAGAGAGAGAGAGAGAGAGAGAGGAGAGAGAGATGAGAGAGAGAGAGAGAGAGAGAGAGAGAGAGAGAGAGAGAGAGAGAGAGAGAGAGAGAGAGAGATGAGAGAGAGAGAGAGGAGAGAGAGAGGAGAGAGAGAGAGAGAGAGAGAGAGAGAGAGAGAGAGAGAGAGAGAGAGATGAGAGAGAGAGAGAGAGAGAGAGAGAGAGAGAGAGAGAGAGAGAGACCCAGACAGGCTGTAAAGGGACACTTTCCATCTGGTCCCTATTGTTCCCCTCTGTTTCACCCCTCCTGTCAACACACACACTCTGCTTCTCACACACTAACTGACAAGTACGGACTGTTGATTGAGTAACGGAGGGAGGAAGAGGAACAGCCATCTGTTGATTGAGTAACAGAGGGAGGAAGAGGAACAGCCATCTGATTGAGTAACGGTCGTAGCCGGCCGCGACCGGGGGACCCATGGGGCGGCGCACAATTGGCCCAGCGTCGTCCAGGGTAGGGGAGGGAATGGCCGGCAGGGATGTAGCTCAGTTGGTAGAGCATGGCGTTTGCAACGTCAGGGTTGTGGGTTCGTTTCCCACGGGGGGCCAGTATAAAAAAATTATAATGTTAAAATAAAAAAATAAAACATTGTATGCACTCACTAACTGTAAGTCGCTCTGGATAAGAGCGTCTGCTAAATGACAAAACAATTTAAAATGGAAGGAGGGAGAGGAACAGCCATCTGTTGATTGAGAAATGGGGGGAGGAAGAGGCCAACCACAATGATGCTGGCTGATCAGCATTTTCCATATCAACCTCATGGGAAACTGACCTCATCATAAGGAGGATGTGCTATCAGATCTTTGATTTCAATCTTACTGTACTCCCCCAGCACTCCTTTGTCTCATCAGCCATTCTGTCCGTTCACCCAGTCCACCATGTGATGGTTGAAGAGCAAGTTAATGGATAGACATGGTTCTTAATGAGACTCAGTCATTAACACACAGCCTCTCTTCCCCTACCCCTAGGGGACTCACCAGAGGCAGGGCTCCACATGACAATGCTTACACCTGGGATTATAGTTAACTAGGTGGTGGAAGAGGTGGAGATGGTTTAGACTGGTCTGAGTATAATGTCTATATTTATGTTGTATATAGGTCTCAGTATGTCTTCCCTGTAAAAGAGAAAACAAAAAAATCTATATATATATATATATATATCTTACTATGTAAAAATAGACAGAACGAGTTGGGTGGGTTTTACGATCTACCGTTAAAATGAGTCCATATTCATTTGGGAATTTTGGGTAAACAGAGCGTCATGGATTTGCAGATTAACGTAATCTGTGGCGACATGTTCTAAGAACCGGTTCTCAACAAGGAACCTTTGTGGAACTAGAACGCTCAATCGGCGAGCTGGAACAGCCCCTCAGTAGCAGTGGAGGCTGCTGAGGGAGAACGGCTCATAATAATGGCCGGAACGGAGCAAATGGAATGGCATCAAACACCTGGAAACCATGTGTTTGACGTATTTGATACCATTCCACTGATTCCGCTTCAGTCATTACCACGAGCCCATCCTCCCCAATTAATGTGCCACCAACCCCCTGTGCTCAGCAGGTGGTACGCTAGCTTGTCACTGTTTACCTTCACAACAACCTGTTATGAAGTCACCTGCCTTCATCTCCCTGTAGACACACACACACACCAGACTTCCTCAGAGCTGCTCACCCCCCCCACCCAAACCAACACTACACACACCAGACTTCCTCAGAGCTGCTCACCCCCCACCCAAACCAACACACACACACCAGACTTCCTCAGAGCTGCTCACCCCCCCACCCAAACCAACACACACACACACACACACCAGACTTCCTCAGAGCTGCTCACCCCCCCACCCAAACCAACACACACACACACACACACCAGACTTCCTCAGAGCTGCTCACCCCCCCACCCAAACCAACACACACACACACACCTGACTTCCTCAGAGCTGCTCACCCCCCCACCCAAACCAACACACACACACCAGACTTCCTCAGAGCTGCTCACCCCCCCACCCAAACCAACACACACACACCTGACTTCCTCAGAGCTGCTCACCCCCCCACCCAAACCAACACACACACACCTGACTTCCTCAGAGCTGCTCACCCCCCCACCCAAACCAACACACACACACCAGACTTCCTCAGAGCTGCTCACCCCCCCCACCCAAACCAACACACACACACCAGACTTCCTCAGAGCTGCTCACCCCCCCACCCAAACCAACACACACACACCAGACTTCCTCAGAGCTGCTCACCCCCCCACCCAAACCAACACACACACACCAGACTTCCTCAGAGCTGCTCACCCCCCCCACCCAAACCAACACACACACACCAGACTTCCTCAGAGCTGCTCACCCCCCACCCAAACCAACACACACACACCAGACTTCCTCAGAGCTGCTCACCCCCCCCACCCAAAACCAACACACACACACCAGACTTCCTCAGAGCTGCTCACCCCCCCACCCAAACCAACACACACACACCAGACTTTCTATGAGCCACTATACATTTACATTTACATTTTCGTCATTTAGCAGACGCTCTTATCCAGAGCGACTTACAAATTGGTGCATTCACCTTATGATAGCCAGTGGGACAAACCACTTTACAATATTTTTTTATATTTTTTATATACTATACTCCCACTCAGACAGACAAACACACACAGCCAGCAATCCCGTCACCCTGCCCTCTCCTCAGTGGCCTTGGTGAAAGACAGCGAAGGGGCTGGAGAGGTGGCTATTATCCCTCAGATGAAAGGAGAACAGCGTTTTTCCCTCCCTTCAAAGAGAGGAGCGTCCACAGGTCCAAAAGACACATGGACAAGGTGGTTTGTTGTTACCGCCCTGGCTGCACCACTGTGATAAGCCTCGGCCCTGTTCAGCCGTGCACACTGTAGAAAAAACGTTTTGCAACGGAAGACGAAAACAAGCGTTTCTTATTGGACCCGTCCTCCCTGTTCCAGTCCCTTATCGTCCGTTTGGTGCCTAATGAATACAGCCCTCTCTGTCTTCAGTAGAGACTATAGAAGGTGATTGAAGTGGGCGTGGTCTCCTACAGGCCGGAAACTGGAAGGGGGAGGTGTGTGTCGGACCGTTGTCTTATCCCGTCATCACAAAGACAATGTATCCAGTTCAATCGATTCAGCCAATCAGATACATGACCAACAAGCCTTTATTGATTGTGTCACTAGTCTCCACTTTTCTTCCATGCACATTGTTAACGGCTCTGTGCAAATGATAGCGAGAGCGCAACACATTATTTGAAAATGTTCATGTGAAATATTGTGACGAGTGGCCCGGAGTTTATCCTTCTGGCCAGGAAA